>NC_041222.1:6477324-6513296 GCF_002837175.3 Physeter macrocephalus
GAGATATGGGAACATATGTATATGTATAACTGATTCACTTTGTTATAAAGCAGAAACTAACACACCATTGTAAAGCAATTATACTCCAATAAAGATGTTAAAAAAAAAAAAAGACTGCAGCTTTATAAGGCATCCAAACAAGTAGTTTAAGTCTTTCAACCTTTTTTCAAAATTGTTTTGCTTATTCTAGGTTGTTTGTGTTATTTGCAATTTCCACAAAAAATGATTATTGGGATTTATATGAACCTATTTATTAGTGTGGGGAGAATTGACAGCTTAAAAATATTGTCTTCTGGTTCATGAACATGATACATATCTCCCTTTATTCACATCTTTAAAAAATTTTTTTCAGCAATATTTTCTACTATTCAGTGTACAGACATTTCCATGTTTTGTTAAATTTACCTCTAAGCACTCATGCTTTTTGATGCCATTATAAATTATACGTGTGTGTGTGTGTGTATATATATATATATATATATACATATATATATACATATATATTTTTTAAGTTTCACTTTCTAATTGTTCATTGCTGGTGTATAGAGAAACAATCAAAACTATTTTGGACATTTATCTGGTATTATTCACATTAAGAAATTTATATTTCTTTCCTAGTTTGCTGAAAGTTTTTTTTGAATCACCAATAAATATTGGATTTTTTCAAATGCTTGTTCTACATTGGTCAAGATAGCATGGATTTTCTTGTTAGTATATTAACAAGAATGTTAGTATATTAAGGTGATAGATAACATTGATAGATTTTGGAGTGTTGTTATACAATAAAGAATTTGTCTGATCTTTGTCCCTCGTTCCTGGAATGGAACTTCTAACCTTTGTAATTTCCTGATTGATAAAAGTGTCCTGTTACTCATGGTGGGTCCCTGGGAATGTACCTGAATTTTTGCTAATGAGGTGATTCATGAGGAGGTCCTAGATATATAGTTTCAGAGTGGAAGCTGGCCTTGATGGAAAGACCAACTATGGTATTAAGAGGCTTGGGGTTTTAAGCCAGCTGTTATCAGCCTGACTTCTGGGGAGAGAACAGGAGCTGGAGATTGAGTTCAATCACATGCCCAGTGATTCTATCCATCATGCCTGTTTAATGAAATCCCAATAAAAATTCTGGACATCAAAGTTTCGTTGAGCTTCCTGGTTACTTAACACATCAGTATGCCAGGAGGGTGACATGCCCTGACTCAATAGAGAGAGAACATGAAATCTTCATGTTCAGCATCCCTCCAGACTTCATTCTATAAGTCACTTCTTTTGGCCGGTCCTGATTTGTATCCTTTATAATAAAACTGAAATTATTAGAAAAGCACTTTCCTGAGTTCTGTGAGTCATTCTAATGAACTATTGAACCCAAGAGGATAGTGAAAACCCTTGAATTTGCAGCCAGTTGGTCAAAAGTACAGGTAGCCTGGGGAGCCTGCAATTTATGGCATGTGTCTGAAGTCATGGCAATCTTGTTAGGGACCGTGCTCTTAACCTGTGAAGTCTGTGCTAACTCAGGGTAGTAAGTGTCAGAATTACATTGTGATATTGAAAATGTTGAACTAATTTTTTATTCCTGAAAAAAAAATTCCACCTACTCATAACGATTTATCCTTTTAAAATATCACTGAATTCATTCTGTTAATATTTTATTAAGGAACTTTTCATCTACACTCATGAGAGATATTGTTCTATATCTTTCTTTTCCTTTAATGTGTTTTAATGGTTTTGATGTCAGGGTAAGGCTATATTCATAAAACATATTGGTAAGTGTTATCTCTTTCTATATTTATCTGAAGTGTTTGCGTAGGATTGGTATTATTTCTTCCTTAAATATTTGGTTGAATTCATCATTAAAGTTACATGGGCCTGGACTTTGATTTGTGGGAAAGTTTCTAAGTATGGATTCAAGAACTTTAAATAGATATAGTGTTCTAGTTGTCTATTTCTTCTTCAGTGAGCCTGTAGTTAGTGTCATTCTAGTACTTAATACATTTAATCTCAGTTGTCAAAATTTTTGTCACAAAGTTATTTGTGATGTGATATTCTCTTATTATTCATTTAATGACTATAAGATCTATAATGATGTCCCCTTTTTCATTCCTGATATTGATAATTTCTGTCCTACATTCCTGTTAAATCTGGCTAGGGTTCTGTCAAATTTTGCTCTTTTCAAAAAATCAGATTTTTGTTTTATTAATTTTCTCAATTATTTGCTTGCTTTCTATTTCTTTGATCTTCATTCTTAACCTGAGTGTTTCCTTTCTTTTTCTACTTACATTAGATTTTCTTTGATCGTCTTTTTCTAGTTTTCATGTATTTTTTTATGTATTTTTTAGCTTTTATGTATTATGCATTGACTTGAGACCTTTCTTCTTTTCTAAAATAAGTGTATAATGCCATAAATTTCAGTCTAAGCACTGGTTTACCTGTATCCTACAGTTTTGTCTTTTTTTTTTTAATCTTCACTCAATTCAGAATGTTTTTTAACCTCCTCTGTGACTTCTTCTTGGACTCATGGATTATTCAGATGTGTGTTGTTTAATTTCAAATATTTGAGGATTTCTTAGAAAACATTTCTGTTTTCTAGTTTCTAGTTTCATTTCATTTTGGTCAGAGAATGTACTCTGTAAATTTTCGATCACTTTAAGTTTATTTAGATTTTTGGGATGCCTAGAATGTTACCTAGCTCTACATTTTTTACTTGAAAGAATATGGATTCTGTTGCTGTCCTGTGCTAATATTCCTTTGACGTCTACCTTATTTGATTTTTAATATAGATACTTCAAACTTCTGTTTAGTGTTACCATGGTATACTTTTTTCCCATTCTCTTACTTTAACCTTATCTTGGCTTTATAGTTAATTGTTTGTAGGCATCATACAGTTCAGTCTTGCTATTTGCTATACGGTCTATTATGTCTTTTTTTTTTTTGGAGTTGGATTGTTTATACTTAATTATGGATATGGATAGCTTTATAGCTAATGTTATGCTATTTGCTTTCTATTTGTACCATTTGTTCTTTGTTCACTTTTTCTTGTTTGCTTTTCTTTTTTTAATCACGCATTTTCTATGATTTTATTTAACCTCTACTATTTGTTTACCAGTTAATCTTCTATTTTATTTTTTTAGTGATTAGTTACTCTAGGGTTTATGGTATACATCTTGAACTTATTACAGTTTATCTTCAAGTAATACTGTATCAAGTTACATATTATATAAAAGCTTTGCAATAGCATACTTCCATTCCCCTTATTCTGGCCTTCGTGCTGTTGTTTTCATAAATTTTTACTTCTGCATATGTTACAGACTCCACAAAACACTGCTAACATGTTTTCTTTTAAACGGACAATTATCCTTTAACAATATTTAAAATTATGTAAAAAAAAAGGGACATACACGAAATGTAGGTGAATTATTAATTTTAAAATTTATTTCCTAAGGCATGGCCTTGAATTATAATTTAGTTCAGTTACCTTCACCTTCCTCATCTTCAACTTCCATGACTTAGAAAAATGTTAAAGGGCCCTTTTAAAACAGGGGTCTTGACAGTACTTTTGATAGTGCCTTGCTAGCAGTAAAAATATCATAAATATATGTATATGTAATATATTTATTCATAAATGTTATACATGTCTATACTTATAGAATTCATTCATCATCATGTACATACATAAGAATAATAAACTCCAAAGAATAAAAAATAGATAGAAATAGAATTCTAGTATCTTCTTCTCAAAACTCATAATGGAATATCTTTGCATCTCTAAGATGTATATTACCCATGTCAGAGACTGCTATTCTCAAATATAAATATGGCATGGACAGGCCAGGTAATGGACTTATTGACATCTATGGCAACTCAAAAAGGAGCAAAGTTATCACTCACATGTTATATATAAGGAAACTGAGGCTTTTATATGTAAGACACCCACCTAAGATCCCATATTAGATAGAGAGGAGTACAATTTAAATGCACGTTTCCTCATTTTGAATCTACTTAACCTTCCTTGGCACCACTGTGTCCCACCCTTTGAAAAATGATACTTTATGCCTGATATATATGGACAACATCATCAAGCAGCCTAATAACTGTCATTAACTCAAAACTCTTTCATAATATGATTAAAACCATAGATTCTAAAGCAAATCACATAAGATATTTTATTAAATTAATACTATTTAATAATGAAATTGTAACCATGTTAGAATATATAGATGACATTTAATCCTGTGTTTCTTTATCATTTGCCTTTAATTCTTTCATTTCAGGTAAGAGAGAAAGTAAGGTCAGTGGGAATTAACTTTTCATTTCCAATTAATAAGGGGAGGTTTGTGGAGAAAAGTTGGCCTAAAAGAGTGGCATGGAATTGGGCTAGAAGGAGGGAGGGAGAGTATTTGGAGACTAGAGGCATCTTTGGGGGAGGTCCCAAATCCCAACTTCTTTCTACCAAGTAATCACATAGAGCAGACAGTGAAAGTCTGGACCAGATTCAGTCACTGACCTGGAGATGAAATTCTCCATTTTGCATTATCAACTCAGCCAGAAATCCACTCCCCCTGGAGCCATACTTAGCCAACTTGCTATCTCCTTCTACCCTGCCTGGTTCATAAACACAGTCATGGAGGTGCACAGCCCCAGGACTCTCTTTCCCAAAAGGCAAACTATTTTTGGACAGCATCAAGCAGAGTGCAGGGACCAGAAATGGTTGTAGTAAATAAAATAACAATATTAAATCCTGTTCACAGTTCTGTGAGTGATGGGTAAAAGGAGATAAGAAGAGAAGACGAAGAATCAGAGCTGAAAATCTTCAGCCCGCTGGCTATAGTAAAGTAGATACATTTTAGAGAGGTGCGGTTTGGTACAGGAGAAAGAACATGGGCTTGACAGCCGAGAGACCTGTGTTTATGTTCCCATTTCTACCACTTCCCATGGCTAGATTTTTAGCATACCACCTCACCTTTTTTGGCCCCAGTTACTTGACATTTCAAAGGAGAATGCAGTGTTGATGTCACCGTAAAGTTGTTCTGGATATTAATGTTAGGTAGCATTTAATATTTACCTTCTACGTATTCTCCAGGGTCATGATGAAGTCCTTCATCTAAAGTGCCCATTTCCTCTTCCTAAATCCTTTAGAACCATTAGTAGCCACGTTACAAAGAGTAAAGTGAAATGGATGAAATGTATTATGACATTTCATTAAACTCCACATATCAAAAAAACCAGCATTTCAGCATGCAGCTGATATAAACAATGTTACAGATATTTTACACTCCTTTTTCGATACTTATCAATATATGGTGGGTACTTTATACTTACAGCACATATCAGTTCAGACTAGCCGTATTTCAGTTTCTCAGCAGCCACATGTGGCTAGCCACTGCTGCTACCAAGAACTAGTCCAAGAGAAAACAACTTTCCTCCTTTCTGTGGACTGCATGCTTTTCTAAGGGCATGCTTGAGTGGCAACAACTATACAGTGACCTGGGGAAGACTCTACAATACCAACTTAGTTTTCGAGTCTTAATCATCTTAACTAACTTTCCTAATAGCTGAGATTCCAACATCGGATTGAAAATAGGACTTGACCTTTAAAGGTCATGTTAGCCCTGAGTCAGTGCCCCATGGATACTTTTAAAGGCATCCCCAGTTGTTCAGATAAACAAAGCTGGGAAGAGAGATTAGAAGACTAGTGCTCTCCTTTAACTATGCAACAGTGTTCAAGAGCTGCAATGTTATTCCATTCCAAGGGTTCTGTTTGTGCTGCATGATTGCAGAAATGGCCAAGTGTATCAGACCCTTGCTCAGTCTACCATAGCCTAAGTTTGGCAGACTCACTAAGGCATGGAGGATTATGCAGCTTAAATTGGATGAGAATGGTGATGGCTGTTAAAAAATATCAACAACAAAAATCAAAAACAAACATCAAACAGACATTCCTCCATCCACCAATGTAATAATATCTTATCTCAAGTCTCTAGACTAGTCCAAAGAGCTCTTAGAGCCTCTTAGAGCCAGACAATCTCAACTGAATCTGTTAGTCCTGAAATTTCATAGCTATTAACATGTGGGAAAGGTGTCCATGAGTCTCTAAAAGCACAGAAACCCTAAGAGGGGTCTAGATTCCCCTATGTTTCTGCAGAAACCTGTGTGATACTTTAGTAGGCAGTGGACGCACACTGATCCTATCTAAGGTGGATGACAACTTCCTGGGAGACAGATGTTTGAGCAATGAATTCCAGGCACAGCCAAATAGGATCAGCACTTAGAGGGGCATTTGTTTGCAGAGGAGAAATGCAGTTGTCATTCTACTAGAGACCTGGCGAGCAGCGGAATATCAACGCAGCTCTCTGGTAGCACATGCCACCTTGTTTGAACTTGTGATGAACAGGCGTAACTATTCTGACTTGAAAATAATGCATGCTGCAAGTGCTTGAAAATGGCTTGGAAAAACACCTCCGTGCTTCTTCCCAGCTCACAAGCTGCATTTTGTGAAAACAGGAAGAGGAACAAGGAACTTGGTCTGATTCTAGCTCATTGATTAAGGGACTTTGCAGCTAGTCTTGTATGTGAAATATCAATGGGAAATGAAGGGTCCCTTCCTAGCTCAGGGAACCGCTTGGCTGCCTTCAAAGGAGATCTACAGAGTGTGCAGGACATATCTTGGCCCACCCTGGGTGGCCTGTCAGGGATTTGGGGAACCAGCCAGAGCTGGAGCCCTTTTGCTGGGCCCTTTTCCAGATCCCAGGTTCATTTCTACTTACAGGTAATTTTTTTTTTTAACAGAGTGAATGTAAAAAACAAGGTAGGGGAGGGGGCTCCTCTCACTCATAGGCTTTACCTTCCCCACTCTACATGGTAAAAAATGGTAACGTACATACCAGGGGAATATTTTCCATTGTTTGGCTGGTTCATAATCCAGGTTAATGCACCAAGCAGAAAACATTCTGGTTGCTCGGCATATGTTAGAACTTTTCATTGTTGTAGGCAGAAAAAAAATAAAAAGAGAGAAAAAAATGATTGGATTGGATAAGTTGTTGGTAAACCTAGGTGTATTGGTTATTCATTCGTTCACTCAACAGCCATTTGCTGAGGGCATGTTTTGTGTCAGATGATATCCTAGGTTCTGGGTTTTAATCTTGAAACGGTCATGAGGCTTAGGCCACTTTTTGAACCTTCCCTTGACAATGAGATAATACACAATCTGATTTCATCGTACACTGGATTGAGAATTATGTAATATTTTTATTACTAAATTTTCTAAGCTAAATATTATTGGGCCAATTTTACATGTGTAAAATGTGTAAGGTTCAGCAGTATTTAAGAACCTCTCTGATAAAGTATGCTGGGGTTCTGAAGCAAACCTGAGAAAGATGTACAAAAAATATTATCTCCACATTGAAGATGAAGATGCAGCTTCTAAGAGGTCGCTAAGAGTGACACAGTTAGTGGTGAAAGTGAATATCCTGAGTGTTACCCAGTGCTTTTTGGGTGAAAGTTTTAAAAATTATTTAAAATTTAAAATGACTTATGTGTGTGTTTTCTTAGGAGAGACTAATGGCCAGATGTGATTCGGGTGAAATGGGTTGGTGATGTGGACATTTGTTGGAGCATTGATCTCTTCTCCATATGTCACCCCAGTTTTCTTCAGAGGAGCCACCTTTTCCCCTTAATCCATCTGGTTGAGGTGATTCCCTGAATTTGGAGCACAAGAGGACCATGAGGGAGAGTCAGCAATGGGAATACAACCCTATCACAGCCAATTGGACACAATCTTAGGACTTTGGTTGGGATTTGGGGGAGCAGTTAACATTTGTCTGCCAGCTGTGTGTGGAGAAAGTCTGTCTGAGCACTTAGCCAACCCAGAGAAAGAACTGAGAGAGGCAGGATGAATCCTGATGACATGGAGCCAAACCCAAAGCTAGTTCTACATCTGTTTTCTTCAGTTACATGATCCAACAAATTTCTTTCTTTCTTTTCTTTTTCTTTTTTTTTTCTTTTTGCTTCAGCTGGTTTCATATGAGTCTCTTGTCATTTATAAGCAAGAGAGTGCTAATTGATACAGCAACTTTGATTAACTACTCCCCTTCAAAGCCTGTCTGAAGTTGTTGTAACCAACCCCCTGGAGTGTGTAGTGACCCTGCAAGATGATTAACATGGAAAAGTATATGGCTTGGTTGTATCATGGTCTGATTATTTAACAGTGTTATTATCAGCAAGATCTAATACAGGCAGAAGTCCTAGCAGAGAACCATGACTAAATTCATTAACCATGGCTTTGTTTACCCTCTCATTGTTTAATCAAACAGACATTAATTTGTTTCTTGGGATACCTGTCCCTAGAAAAGCCTGCAGTGTGCACCTATCAATGACAGAGAATTTGATATCTACAAATATGTCTGGATTTAATAAATACTGTATTTCACACCAGGATCAGCAGGGATCCAGGCTCCATAAGCAATTTTCTGTGTGGATATTTGTAATAAAACACAGAGGATGAGAAAAGTTATGCAGTGTTTGACCTTCAGAGTAGAAAGTTAAAGATATCCTTAATTCACAATTAGATAATTCTTTCTATTTGATCTTGCCATCAGACAGGCATGCTTTTATCTCACATATCTACAGAGGAACTTCATCCATCTCAGGGAGAGAACATGCAGGGCTGACACTTAGGTTTCATCTCCAGTGACAAATCTAATTGATTGGTAGTTTCTGCCTAGAGGGCTGTGCTAAGAAGAGTTTTGGGGTATTGTGGGAGAGGGTTCCATCATCAGCAATGGTTGCCCCAGGCAAGAGGTAGACAAGAGGTAACACCAAGGAGACACTGAGACATATGGAAAATCTAGAATATCTGGTGGTTTGAAACAAAATACAGATTAGCCAGCTAAGCTCAAGCTAACTGCAATAGAATTCAATTATAAACAGTGACAAAAGGATATTTTTGTCATAAAGTAACAAGTTAACCATACCTTCTCAAAAGCAGTAACCCTGAACCTAGAGAGAAAATATGTTTATATGCCAGTTTAATATCACTATGGACTCAAGTAGATGAGGCTTGCAGTCTTGTGTCAGTTTGCAAAGATGCAACCCAACCTGGCCAAGCATAAAAGAGAACATCAACTAAGAACTGACTTACAGGGCTGGGTTTCAAGCCAAACTTCAGCCCTTCCTAGCTGTGTGATCTTAAGCAAATCATTCTACCTCTCTGATCCTCAGTTTCTTCATTCATGATAGTGGAGACAACATGTGACTCATGGCTTTTGGGGGAAGTTTTTAAAATTAATTGTTAAAATTAAATAGTATTTGTGAAGCTCTTAGCAAACTTTCTGGCACATTATAAGCATGAAACAAGTGGCAAAAAATAACAGCAGTGCTAGTGATATCTTTTCGTCTAACCCCATCAGTGATGGTGGCATGGTTAGAATTTGTCAGCATGGGATACTCATGGTGTAGAAGTAGCAGATACAATTGGGGTATAGGGAAGGTTTCACCATTCAAAAAATGAACATACAAACAAAAGCTCTCTGCCTTGTGTCATCCATTTTGTTTTAATGACATCTAGTTAGAGGTGGTAGGAAATCATGGTTAAGTGCATTGAACTGTGAGCTCAACTGTATGATTTTAATTTCAGTTTGATACTAATTCTTTTCTCATTGGGGATGACAATCGTAGCATCTACCTATTGAGATTTTTGAGAAGATTAAAGATTACATGAGTTAGTACGCAGAAAGTAGTTGGAGACATGTCTGACCCAAAGTAAGTGTTCAATAAATGCTGTAATCAATAATTATATAATTCCTATTCAGAGGTATAACACCTCTAAGCATGCCTCCAATTGACTGAGGCTTACTGCATGTCAGGCTTCATGCTAAATGCTTATCTCATTTAATCATTACAGTGACCCTATTGGGATAAATGTTACTTCCTAAGGAGACTATATGTTCCCAAGGGCAATGGTGTATTCACTGCTATAGACTCAATGTCTGACTCAGAAAAGGTGCTCAATAAATAAGTTCCGGATAAATTATTGGATCCCCATCTGCCAAATGAGGACACTGAGACTTGAAGGGGTTAATATTAAGTGTATAATGTTCCTGATAAGGCTTACTGTGTGTCTTCCTGGGATGTGGTGATGCCAGATTTAGCCCCAAATCTGTTTGACTCCAAAGTCTGTTTCTCATATCCACTGTGCTCACTGACTTGAAAATAATTAGTGTTTATTCACACCTCAGGAAAAAAATGATGTCACCCAAATGGAAGACCATCTTACTGGGAGCAAGCTGTGGGACAAATGTGAACTCATCTTTCCCATCCCCCACCCCCAATAATCATGCTTATCTAGATGGTATTAACTTCAAAACTATACATCAACAGGGCAAGGCTTTGTACAGAAAATAAATCACTGGATGGAATAGACTTGCAAGCTGAGTGAGAGGGATTTCTTATTCTTTAGCCTTGGAGGTATTTATGAATGGACATGAGGTAGGCTATCAGGAAATGAGAAGTAGTATAGGAATCCCCAGACATTTAGCACAAACAGGTATTGCCATCTGATCATGCAAGGTCAGAGCTGAACAGAAGACTGGAGAGATGGTTCGATCCAACCACCTAGTTAATAGACTATATTAATTTTCCATTGCTGTGCATCAAATTCCCACAAGTTTAGTGTCTTAAGAAACACATATTTATTGCCTTACAGTTTCTGTAGGTCAGAATTCCAGGCATGGGGTGACTTGATTCTTCACTCAGGGTCTCATCAGATTGAAACCAAGGGATCAGCTGAGGCTGTGATTGTCATGTGGAACTTAGTGTCCTCTTCTGAGCTCAGAGGTATAGGCAGAACCCATTCTCCTGTGGTACTAAGGTTCCTGTTTTCCTGCTAGCTGTCAATCAGGGACTACTTTCAGCTCCTAGAGACCACCCTTGTTCTTTGCTATATAATATAATGTAATCACAAGAGTGCTAGTGCATCATATTCACGGGTTATATTCCCTCTTAAAGGAGAGGGGATTATACAAGGGCAAGGGTCACTGGGGGTCAACAATAGAATTCTGCCTACCAAATAAGTTGAGAACACATGGCCCAGAGGACAAATAGACTTGATTTGTCTGGGGAACAGAGCTTAACTAGTGACAGAACTGGATTAATGGCCATTCACCTGGCTCCAAGTTCATCTCTCTACTTCTGCTCTCTGTAAATCAAATGCTTCAAAGTTGTATATCTAAAAGTCAATCATCCTGATTTATAATGCTATATTATTCAGGATACATTTAGTAGCAAGTGACAAAACCCAAATGAAACTGGCTTAAATAGAAAGGAAAGTTATTGGCTCATAGGATGAAGTATCTGTCTGTGACTTAAGGCACCTCTGGATCTATTTTGTGGGTAAGCGTTCCTCCATGTTGCCCTCAGTCTCAGTCAGGCCTCCTCATTGCGGTGGCAAAGGTAATCGCCAGAACTCCAGGCTTCGATTCTGGCAGCTAAGTAGGTCCACTATTATTATTTTGGTTTTAGGAGTACTTTTTAATAATGGTTGCAGTAAATGTTCTGGGGCTGACTCTCTACCAATCTGTGTCGATACTCATCTCTCATCCAATCACAGTGACCATTGGGATAGAACACCCTGATTGGCCAGCCTTGGTTATATGCCCTAGAGCTGGGGGGTGGGGGGTGGAATCAGCACCTGTAGGACCAAAAGAACTGAGAAATTTAGAAGGCTGGTTTCCCAAAGGAAAATAAAGATCCTTTAGCTGAAGAGGAAAATGGATGTCAGGCAGTCAAATGCTACCAATAGCCTATGTAGGGCTCCCCCTAGTGGAATGTGGCAGAGAGTGAGAGCTGGGGTAGGGTAGGCCTATTAGAGGGATGTGAGAACAGAGGAGAGAAGGAATAGATTGTTCTATCATTAAACCACCAAAACCATGTTTAACAGAAAAATAAAGAACCGTCTTGATGAGTTTGAATACCTGGGTTCAAGTTGTGAGTCCATTATTATAAAGTATTATCTTTATGCAAGTCATACTAAATCCTTGAGCCTACTCTGTTTTCTGTAAAGTGGGGCTACCTGCTGTGCCTACCTCATCTTTCAGTCACTGCAAAAAATAAGGTTTCAAAAAAACAAAGCAAAACAAGGGAGAGACTATCTGAGATTTCAAAAAGGCTTACATATGCTGAATTATTAATTCAAGTAGAATATTGAAATTTGCAATAATGTTATCCCTTGAGCCTGAGCCAACAGGATAGTATGTTCCTGAATACCTTTCTAAAACCCTTTTCAGAAGTCATAATCCACCAGGGTAATGGCCTGGGCAAGCTCAGGCCTAAGGCAGCTGAAACTTTGGCAACAGGAAAGAAACAGGGAGGAGAGAGAGAGAAAGCTGAGCATGTTTAGCAAAACCAATCTGCACATGCTCATGTCCAAAGACATCCACTCTCGTGGCTGGGGGAGCCAGTTGGTAGACCAGGAAGGGTGCATATCCTGGTCAAGGTGTTCGTGGGTGATGACATGGCTCCAGAATTTCAGTGTGTTTGCTAAAAGAACGCAGCCATAGCTGAAGATACCAAGAGCATGATTCACATATGTAAATAAGCTTCATAAAAGGCAGAAAGTGAAGAGTATCAATAGACTTAAAGATTGAAGGGCTTAGGAAGAACTCCTGTTTATTCAATAAATATATACGACTCCTCCCATGCAAAGGGCTAGGTAGCATGGTGACTATGGGCTTGGCTTCTGTAGCAAGGTGACTGGGTTTGAATCCTGGTTCTGGTAGGTGACACTGGGCAATTTGTTTAACCTCCTCAGTTTTCCTCATCATAAAATGGGAGTTATGGTCATAATAACAGTACTGATGTCACAGGACTCTTTGAAGGATTAAATGAAATATTATTTGTGAAGCACAGAGAGTAGTTCCTAGGACATAGGGCATGGTTAATACATACCCACCATACTTGTATGTACCAAGATCTCATCACAGAGGTATCTCTTGTGCCTTTGAGTTTTAGTTCTAGCTCAAGAAATATACATTAAACAATAATATCACCAATAATTGTTTAATTACAATGATGATACATGTTATGAAGGAGACATTAAGGATTGTGAGGGAATTGATATCAGGAGACCTATCTTGGTGTGGAGGTCAGAGAAGTGACATTTACCCTGATACCTACAGGGTGAGCAGGACTTGGCTAGTAATGGAAGGTGGCTTCTGCAGAGGGAGCAGCTAGCACAAAGACCTAGGGGCATAAAGGAACTTTGTAAACTCTAGTAATTGGAAGGGGGTCAGTGTGGTTGGAGTGGAGGCGGAGACATGATTATTAGGGAGAAAGATCATGTGCATCCTTGCACACTTCATGTTAAAGTATTTTATCCAGATTGAAGTCATGGAGGATATGACATGTGAACTAAATATTTAAGGAGAGGTCAGATTTGGTTATGCAGAAGTAAAGGGTTGCTGGGGCAAAAAGACATGGCAGTGGAGGGGCCAGTCTAATTAAGGCCACAGAGAGAGGGACACTGGGAACCAGGAGCCAATGAGCATTAATTTTTACTAACAGAGAAGGTACAGAGGTGATAATTAGATATAAATAAGATAGTAGGGCTTCCCTGGTGGCACAGTGGTTGAGAGTCCGCCTGCCAATGCAGGGGACACGGGTTCGTGCCCCGGTCCGGGAGGATCCCACATGCCGCGGAGCGGCTGGGCCCGTGAGCCATGACCGCTGAGCCTGCGCGTCCGGAGCCTGTGCTCCGCAACGGGAGAGGCCACAGCAGTGAGAGGCCCGCGTACCGGGAAAAAAAAAAAAAAAAAAGATAGTAAAGAACACAGAGGCCAGATGACGGAGGGCACTGAATTCTGGGCAGAAAGGTTCTGATTTTGATATTTTGGTATATAAGTAAACATCTTCCAGGTTCTAGTTAAGTAGAATGGTGGATAAGAGTTGTGTTTTGACCATATTGTCCCAGGAGGTTTGGGAGAAAGTAAGGATGGAAAGGGAAGGGGAGAGAGCGAGAGCGAGAGAGAGAGAGAGAGAGAGAGAGAGAGAGAGGGAGAGGGAGAGAGAGAGACAGAGAGAGAGAGAGAGAGGGAGGGAGGGAGGGAGGGAGGAAGGGAGAATGAGAATGAATTTTAATTTTATTCAATTAGGAGATGCTCATAAAAACCTAGATGAAAGACATGGAAGGCTTGAATGTTGCTCATACAAAGTAATCACTCAGTAAATATTAGTTCTTATTAATTCAACTGCTTTTAAAACAAAATAAAAATAACTCGATAGGTGCCAAATGTTATACCTCCTATAGAGGCAAATTTTTCCTCCTCTTGTAGCATCTCCTATAGATCTTGCACATGCCACTAATTTCTGTGGTGCATTGTGATTGTTTAGGGATAAGTTTGACTGGGCAATGAATGGACTTCAGACTCCTAGAAGACAGAGACCAGGGAAGATATTTATCTCTGAATCCTTCACATCACCTCACATTCAGTAGGAATTTAACAAAGGTGGACTTTTCCTGCCTTTGTTCAGTCTATTCTGAACCCAAAGCACCCCAGATTAAGGGATTTTAACTCCTTTGAGATTTGACAGAGTAGTAAACTTAAGCTTTTGATGCAGTAGCAGGTGGCTCAGGGTCCTGTACAAATAGGGCCAAAACTTATCTTTATTTAAGAAGAGGAAAGTAAAACTTCCAGTTCAACCCTGAACATTTATCTATATTTCTTGTTTATTTCTAGAAAAAAAAAGGCTGTTTACCTTTTGTTTTGTTTTCTCTGTTGGCTTTCCTTTTCCAATTTTTTAATCTCAAATCTAAATGAAGCAGTCTATCAAATCTAAGGTCAGGCTGAAGACCGTAAAAGTCATCTACTCTGTATGTCCTGAATCTGGGGTCCAGGTGTAGACCTCCATGAATGAGACTGGCAAAGAGGGATTCAGTGAAATTCCATGCAAAATTTTGTGGCCATTTTAAAAACATATTTTTCACAAGAGAGAGGGTCCATAGAAATTGTGAGGTTCTCAAAGGAGTCCATGACTCTAAAAATATAATCCAGTGCTTATCTAACCATCATGTTTTGAAGACTAAAAAGGAACCATCCCATTGTCTCACTGAATGTCCTTGGAAATAGGTCCCATTCTAATATCACCCAAGAGCTACAGACAGGAAGTTCTTTCCTAAGTCTATCCTAATCCTTTGGCACCTCCCTCCCCATGCAAGTCCTTGGTAAATTCAGTGGAAATAGCAAACAGCTGCTCACCAACACCCACCCCAAAGAAAGAACAAGACATTTCTCACATATCTCAAGCTGCCTTAAATGTTCTTTCTTTGGCAAAGAAGAAAAAAAAAGAAATATATTTTTGGCCTCTAAACCTTTTCCCACCCGTGTGCATTTCTGCAGAAATGTTATCCATATGGTTCCCATTGCTTCCTCCATAAGTCATTAGGAATGCTTTGCACTGAGAACTTTTCTGATGACCAAAGAGTCTTTGGAGACTTTAAAAATGGCCCTTTTAGCCTTTCTTCATAGAAACAAGGAAGCTAAACAGAGTCAAATGCAAATGAACTAAGACCTGGAAAGGTTGAAGTTTTATTCAAAATTCAGAAACCATGAATTTTAAATATATCTATGCAAATATATCCTCCTCCTCCAGGGACAAGAGCTGATAAATACTCCATTGGCACAGAGGATGCCATGGTCTCAGCCATTTAAGTTGATATTTAGGGTTGGATGCAGTGACCCCATTAAATCCGAAGCTCTTTCAATCACCCTGAAGCTTTCTCATTATTCCTAGGGGACACAGTAAAGATTTTAGAGTTAGATTTGGGTGTGGAATTCTTGACTCCATCACCTACTAGCTGTACCTTGGCATGCTATTACCTATCTCATACCATTTTTAAAATTATAAAAGATAATATAGGGAAGCCCCAAATGAAATGCCTGATGCATAGTAAAAGTTCAAAAATTCTCTCTCTGCTTTTTCTCTTTCTCTCTGTTTAGTAAGTAATTGGAACTTGGAAGGGTTCCGTGTTTCCTGGGGGAAATACTGACTGTGTGAGGTGTAGGAGAGGAAGATAGGAAAATGTTCCATAGTGTTAAGTCCCCTCTTTCTAAGTCATCTGGACCACAGCCATCTTGGGAGACTGATTAAGAGAGAAAAGCTCAGAGGAATCAGTCTGTACCTTGGTCCTCCTCTGAAGCTGCCTAACTAGATGTTTCAGACTGATTTCAGAACTTCATTCCCAGCAGGCCTAAAATCACTCAAGGAGGGATATTTGAGCTGGGAGATGATGGAGAAGCAGAGAGAAAGAGAGGGAAAAAATAAAGGAAGAGATGGAGTAGAAAGAGACAGAGAAGAAAAAAAAAAGGCAGACGAGAGGAAAGAAGAAAGGAAGAAGGAAGAAGCGAGAGGAGATAGCAACCTGGGGCTGCATACTGAGATGGATGGGAGAAGCAGTGTGTGTGCTGAGTGTATTCTTTTGTGGTTGGAATCAAAGGCAGAACTGTCTCCGAAATCATGGGCCAGGATCTGAACCTGAGCCGGAAGCCGAGGGAAGGAGAAAATTGTCCAAGCAAAAAGGGAGGTGTTTCTAGCAGGCAGAGAGAGAAAAATCCCTCCTTGGTCAGTGGCTGGAGAGCTGTCCGTGGTGCTGACTGCCCGTCATTTGGAGCAGACAGGAGAGAGGAACTTTGAACTGGCTACTGCGGCTCTCTTCACCCCCTCCTCTCCTCAGTCCTGCACTTCTCAGAGCCAGGCTCGTTCTCTTTCCATCTCTTTTCCCTTTCCTCCTTGCCAATTAAATATTTTTTTTCTCAACTTCTCAATTCCTCACTCAAGAATTTCTTTTCCGTTCGAGCGCGGTTTTGTCTGGGGAGGTTCCTGTGTGGGTCCGTTTCAAGGCTCCTCTTCCTCTAATTAACTCACTAGTCCCTAGATCCTTTCAGGTCTAAGTATCACATCTCTCTCCTATCACCCTTTGGGTAATAATAACATTAGTAACAATAGCAACTGTAATTAAAGATAACATGCTTTGAGCACTCAGTAGGTGCCAGGGAGTATTCCAAATGATCTTACATACATTAACTCATTTAAATATTACACCAACCATGTTAGATAGGTAGTTATATTATCCTGTTATACAGATGAGGAATTAGAGCTTAAGAGGTAAGTGAATTGACCAAGATCACATACCTACAGGATTCTTGTTCATCTAGGGCCTGCACTTTTACTGAATCTGGGTTCCTTTAAATTTCTCATCACTTTTTCCTTATTGCTCCCTGCCCCTTCATCTGGTACCTTCGCCAATGCCTACACTTGCCTAAGCTTCCAGGGACTAGGAACCCTCATTGCTGATTTGGTTTAAATTAAAAAAAGGAAGCAGAGTAAGCAAAAATACAGAATATGCGCTGTGTGAGAATTCAGAATGTGTTCTGGCCTTCTTTTCTGCTTTAGGCAGAGGCCCCGTGCCAGCAACCCCAGCCTGCATTTCAGGCTAAATTGGGAGTCTTTGGTTCTCTGTATTAATGTCTTAGCCCCTGTACCCTCGCCCCTTTCCTGCCTCTGGTGGTATCGAGAGAACTTTGTGTCCCCTCAGCGTCTCACTCCTACATCCTGCCCACGTAGAGAGAAGCACTTGCTTAATTCTGGGAGGTTACGTGGTCTCATGCCTACACATACAGAGAAACAAACAGTCTGAAGTACTCATAGAGAGCCACGCAGATACAAACGGACCCACACGGGCACCTCCCCAGACAAAACCGCACTCGAATAGATACGCACAGACACACAAGCACCCGCATACCTAGAAACAGATACCCGCGACGCACACAGCTACAGACACGCTTAAGAGCATCACGATGCGGGGGTCTGCGCATACCCACCACACACAGTCCCTTTGGGTGCTCAGACTCGGAGAGACGCCACCCTATCCCCAGACCCACGAGGCTCCCCAGTGGCTCAGCCTCAGCCCATCCAGGCCGCCCCTCCCTCCGAGGAGGCCTCCCTTCTCTCGTCCTCTCTCTTCTCCTCCTCCTCCTCCGCCTAAAGATGTACAAAACACTCCTCAGAATAAACCCGGCTCCTGGCTCCTCCCTGCCCGCCCCTAGGCAGCCGCTCCCCCATTCATCTTCGCCGGTCGCCTGGTAAGTCCCTCCCCCCGCGTAGCCCGGCCTCTGCTGTTCCCCGCCCGGAGACCGCGGCGCACTTGGACTTCCCTCTCCATTCGCTAGTCGCCTCGCTCCCGGGCCCCAGGGCTGCGAACGGAGCTGGCGCGGGGCGGGGGGGGAGGAGGAAAGCGCAGGCGAGAGAGGGCGAGAGCGAGGGAGCCAGAGCCGGAGAGCCGGGAGGCAGAGGCAGCAGGGACCGCCTTCCGGAGCCGGGATTCATGCCTGTCCTCGGGACCAGCGAAGGGGACTTTACGGCTGAGTATGAGCCAGGCTGCTAGGAGCCAGGTACCCCTACGCCTGCAGTCCCCGCGCCGTTCCCGGTATGCGAGCTGGACGCAGGGCTCTCCCAAGTTCCCTCCAAGCCGAATAAAAAGCGTCTGCGCGCAGCTCTCCGCCAAAGACGGACGTTGACTCCAGGTAAGGCGGCGCCGGGCGCCGGGCAGGCAGCCCCGCTGCCCTTGGAGACCGCCCGCATTCGGGGCGCTCCCGCCCGCCCGGCCCCTCCCCCTCCCGGCCCCCTCCGCGCTTCCTTCGGCCACCCCGACGCCCGCAAGTCCTCTCAGCTTCCCTGGAGGCGGGGGTCTCTGTATTCTGGGGCGCAGAGGGTTAAATGCGGGTCTTAGGAAGTGGCGTGTGTGCTCCCCGCGCGCTCCCGACGTGTGTACCATGGTGAGAACTTGATATGGTGCTAGTGTGTGTTTGCGTGTGCGGCGTCGTTTGCGTTCGATGCGTGTGTTTGTGATGTGTGTGTGTGTGTGTGTGTGTGTGTGTGTGTTTAGGGGAGGGGGTGAAGAGAGGTCCTCTAACCTACTTAAGGCACGATGTGTGTGTGTGTGCATGTTTGTACGTGTATGTTTGTGTGCGCTCGTGTGTCTTTTTAATTAGGTCTCTCCAGCGTACAGGGAATGGGATCCTTACTATAGGATCACGTAGCCATCGGGAAACCCGCTGTGGATTCCCCTTGGGGCTCTGGGCTTGGGATTTGGGGAGGATTCCGGGGATCGGGATGGTACCTTATTTAGCCCAATATTGGTACCTCTGAAGGAAGATTTCTCCAAAGGATGGAGATCTGCTACACTTGGACTCACCATTTAATGTGAAAGGGAAATGGCCAAACCCTGAGGCAATGAGAGGCTGTCACTTGAAATTCCACACTGGGCAGATTCCAGGATTCTGATGGGAATTTGGAGTCACTGGGAGAAGTCGCAGGCGGACTCATCTGGGGCAAGTCTGGGATAGAGTCCACCCTGCCTCTCTGTTTGTAATCACAACAGCATGACAGCACCTCCTGCTTCTGTGCTCTGGGGGAGGATCTGGGCAAGTCTGTATGGATCCCCCTCCAGGGAAAGGAGGAAGGGTCCTCAGGGACTTGCTCATCCATCATAGCTACATAGAATCGCAGAGGAAATTTCATCTGGGGGCAGCTCTGAGAAATATGGTAGGAGATGGATGGGGCACTTCCCTAAGACAGATCCCTCTTTCCCTTCCCCACTGGGGAGACCCAGGGAATCTTTTCCTATACTCTGCCTCCTCGTGGCTCCACTGGGCTTAGGAGGATCCTGGGAGAAGGTAGAGAGGCAGTGTGTGTGTGCGTGTGTGTGTGTGTGTGTGTGTGTGTGTGTGTGTGTGTGTGCGCGCGCGTGCGCGCGCGTGCTTCAATACTGAAGGAGACCTACAATTTGGGAACGGGTTGTGGGTGGAGAGCTCATGGCGGCGTGTGGCGGTAATTGACTTAAACTGCTGTTGATCTACACCTCACATCTCTTGCTTGGCTCCAACATATGCTAAGGGCACACGGGGCTGGTGGGAAGAATCTCAGTAAGGAAGACAGTTCGGGTCAAGCCCCCCTTGCCTCTTTCTTCCACCCTCTAGGAGGCTGTCTAGGTAAGTCCTTTGGCCTCCCGGGCTAGGTCCTGCTAGGCTTGGACTCTGGGGCCAGCCATTGATTTGATTCCCGGATGTGTCTTAAAGGCTTGCCCTACTCAGCAAAAATGCTGAGTTTTACTGCTGTTAGCATGGCTTCCAGACTCAGCAGCTGTTACTTTCCCAAGGTAAGAGGCAGCCGTTCTGCTGTTAGGCAGTGAGGCTCCGGAGGACAAGGGCTGAGATGCTGGCACCACAGCCTCTTGTCTACCTAGGCAGGAAGGGGCCATTGGAAAGGTCTTCTAGGGAAAAAAAGTAGAAATATACTTGTCTTAAAAACCTATATGTATATATTTATCTTCTGGGGAGAGATAAAAGCAAACATGCGTTCGCGGGAGCCTGCCCTGGCGGGTGGGTGATGGTGCTACCTGCAGGCACTTGCAGACACACCATCCTCTGGCCAGAGGCTGACACCTCAGGCTGAAGCTTCACACGGCCACAAGGAATCTGCTTCGGGAAACTCATGTCAGAGCAGAGGTCCCCAGTTCACTTTAGGTGGGGTGTGTGAAGGCAAAGGAGGAGACCCCATGTTAGGAACTGCTCTCATTTTCTCTCTTTTTCAATACATAGGCGATAGAAGCTGGACGGAATATTGAAGAGCAGACAGGCGGGAGTCTGTAGCCAGAGAGGCCGTGAGAGGTCCCCAACATTCTCTAGCGAGTTGGTGGGGTGCCCGGGGCTAGAACCTATGATGCCTGACGGCCAGATCAATGTCTTTTCCTCTTGGCCACACTGCCCAGGGACTATATATTGCGCTCCACCCCTACCCTGCCACCATGTTCCCATCCAAGATGTTCGATTATCTTACCTCCTCAAACTTCTCATTTCAGAGATGCATTTCAAAGCTGTTCCATCTGGAAACATGACCTGGAGAGAAAGGGTCCAACGCTTTAATCACACTCCCGGTTAGACAGACAGAAACAGATAGACAGACACACACATGCACAGAACATACCTTCCTCCTCTAATGCCTTCGGAGAATTGCACACAGCTAGGTACCTAATGCTGCCCATGCCTAGTAGACAGAAGCCAGCAGAGCATCTGGACTGTACCTGAGCTCTTATTAAGAAATGCTTTGCTTTCCCCAGAGCCAAGTGTCCACCCATCTAGCAATGCAAATACTTCAGGCAAATTCATTTCTTTGCATCAATGAGTCTCTTACCCCTATACAATCATACACATTGCCGTCACGGGAGCATGCACAAGCACACATACGTACACGCACTCACATGGACACACGCGGATTTAGAAATCTTTTCTACTTTGTGTATTTCCCAGAAGAGAATTGCAACCTCTGCACCAAATTGCTTTCCCCTACATAAAAGCATCACCCACACGAAGACTGGGACTCAGTCCCATGGAACGGGAAGTATAAAGCCCTGTGAAAGATGGGCTCTTAAGAAGTTTAGAATCATGTCCAAGCAAAAGTGTGCTCCCGGACTCCTAGGTGCTCTTTTTGGGGCGCAGGTGAGCATGGAGAAAAAAAAAACATGGGTATTTCAGGCCCATCTGCAATAGAGCCTTTCCACACAGGCTTTTCTGGGGCTGGATGGCAATTTAGCTCCCAGAAGGGGGAGCTGTGACTCCATTTCAATCAAGAAGAAGCAGATCAGAGATTCCAGATCAGCTGCTGAGCCCCTGTTGAGTTTTAGACAGCCCAGCTCAGACTGCAATGAATATATTTGAAATTGTACAGGTGGGGACCTTAAAAACACTCTCGCCTGGTCAGTCCAAATAAGACATCTCCTTCTTAGTGCTTACAAGAGTTTATGCTTTTGACCAAAAAGTCCTCTGTTTCTCTGGAAAGGTCTTTGCCCAAGGGACCTTCAGTTGTGGGAAGAGAAAATTTCTGATTTGCACCCTCTAGCTTATCCCCTCCCGATTCCTTAGATGAAATCACCAGTACCTGTCACCTGACCAGGCCACTAGGGTTAGTCGTATCCTACTCATCTTCTCTACCTGCGTCTGCCTTGCTAAAATCGAAAGATTAACGGACTGGCCACTGAACTCCCAGTAATCATATTAAAGACAAGATGGGGGTCATGCGAAGAGGACGAATCTTCAAATGTCATTCTCCAAATAATTCCCCTCATTGTTTTCCATTCTAACCCCTTCTGCAAGGAGTACCTCTCTCTTTCTCTCCTCCATCTCACAATGTCAGCCTCACATTTTTAATGTCCTACCTGTATTTCAGCATCCAGCTCAAATGACCCTTCCAAGAAGTCTTCCCCAAATCTTATTTTGTAATTAATCTCTTTCTACCCTGTTCTTTCATATAATTTTGTCTGAAACTCTATTTTAGCTTGTGTCTCTCTTTGCCCTGTTTCATACCTCTGTGGGCCTGTGTCTCACTTGCCCTCTTCAATATGGTCTAAGATCTTAGGAGCATCTTTTTATCCCCAGTTTGATCAACAGCTGTAATTTCTCTCTCTCTTTCCCTCTTTCTCTTTCTGATAATTGTTTCATAGTCACTCAAAGCAATGCAATCATGGCTTCAAAATTATACCACCTATACCGATAATGTAGGGATACCAATGATGATACAGACAAGTAAACTTCTCTCCTACTTGGAAGTGAAAGTTTCCCTGCTGTGTTCCTGGATCTTTAGTTTTGTTCTCATTTAATCTTCCTTCTCACCCAGTGAGGCAGACACAGCCCCTTTTAGTGAAGAGGAAAGTGAAATGCAGGATGTATAGGTCCCTTGCCCAAGAGGAGAGTGAAACTCAGTATGGCTAGGTCCCTTCACATAACCAACAGAGCTAGAACTTGAACCTAAGTCCTCCTTGCTTCAGCATCTCTGCCTTTTCCAGTGTACCTCTGAGTTAATGGTAACTGTTGTGCATGGCCAAGAGGATTGGGTTGTTCAGTAGTTGCTAGGAACAGTTGGGGGCATATTATTAACTCTTTGGAATTGATGTTTCATGACATTCATCAAAGAATCTCAGTGTTTTAAGGTTTCACTATAACAAAACCTTTCTCCTTATTCAAGAACCAAGAATCCTTTTTGTAATATCCATAACACATGGCCACGCAGTCTCATTTTTAGTACTTTTAGCAACAGTGAACTCTTTGCTACACAAAGCAGCCTGTGTAGTCTAGGGAGAGCTTTGCTGGAATGTTTTCTCACCTTGACACTAAATCTGCCTTCCAACCATAAATCTCTAAAATCATATAACACAAGTATAATTCTCTTCCAATCTTATAACCACAGATATTCTCTTTCAGACTAGATGGGCCTGTTTTCACAGCCCTTTCTCCTGTAACATCCATTCAGGCCCCTCACCAAACTGTATGTTGTCCTATGGGTGTCGCCTAGTTTATCTTACTTATGGGGTAAGCCACAAAAGGGAGAGGTGAAGTTGAATGAGGATTAAAAGGGACGTTCATTCATTTATTGATTCAGCAAATATTTATTGGCTACCTACTATTTTTCAAGCATTGCTATAGACCAGTTCTGTCAAATAGAACTTTCTGTGATGCTGGATATCCTCCCCGTGCTGTCTAGTATGGTAGCCACGAAGCACATGTGACTGTTGGGCACGTGAAACATGGCTAGTGTTACTTTGGGTTTTTTATCTTATTTAATTTTTATTCATTTTATTTTAATTTAAGTAGCTGTATGTGGATGGTGGCTACTTACTGAGCAGCAAAGATCTAGACATTAGAATTGTAGCATGAACATGGTCCTGTTCTCATGGAGCTCATAATCTAGTGGGGAGAGAGTACTGATAAATGAGTAAAGACATAGACAAGTAAAACAATTTCATGTAATAGTAAATGTCATGCAAATAAAAATTGGGGGTAATAGGCTAGAAAGAAATGTAGGTCACAGAACTTTAGATAGGGTCGTCAGGAAAAGAATTCTCGGAGGGAGTGATATTAGAACTGAGATTTAAATGAAAAGGAACCAACCTTGTGATTATGTGGGGAAAGAATATCATATCAGAGGCAGAGAGAAGAACAGTGATGACGTCACTAGGCAGGGTCAAGCTTAGGAAATCTAAGGGATAGTGTGACTGAAGCTTTTGCGTGAGAAAGGGAATGTCATAAGACGAAAATAAGGTAGGGAGAGCCCAGATCACAGAGGTCTTGTACAAGGTGAAGGATGAGAAGTCTAGACATCTCCCCTTTGCAATCTCCCTGTCTAGGAAGTATGTAGTCTGAGGACCGAGCTGAGGAGAGTTTGGAGATTCACAGAAGCTCATCGTTACATGTTCTCTATGGGTTTTCTTCGTGTCCATTTTTTCATCAGTCATTTCAATGAATTCCTCTACTCTTAATTTCTAGTCCTGCTCTGAGTGCTACACACTCTGGAAATACCCAAATCTAAAGGGAGGGGGAGGACCTGGAGAGGGGGGAATGGCTAGAAAAGGAAGAGAGGAATGAATACCTGGGGAGAAGTAATTGAAATGAAGTCTGATGAAAAAGGAGGAAAGCTGGAATCAGTTTGGATCAGAAAATATTTATTGCGTCTCTTGTCTGGGAAAGGCCTTAAACAAAATGGCTTGGGGGTATGGCGATGTATTGTGCCAAGGACTAGAGGTCTGCAAATCCATAAATAATTAGCATTCATGGAGACTGATCATTGCCATTTCAGAAGTTCTGTGAGAGTTTGGGGAAGGGTAAGATTAAAAGAAGACACAGAGATGGTGATGGTAGAGGAAGGAGGTGGATGGCTATGATTAGAGATCAGAGATGACATCTGTTCATGTTATATCTTCATTAATTCAAGTTTACGAACTGCGCAGAGACTCAGGGCACCTGATTTTAGTCCTGGCTCCTACCACTGTATACGTGGACCACCTTGAGAACATATCTGCCCTTCTCTGGGCTTGCCTTCTGCCAATTGAGAAGGACCACATGGTGGCCTGCCTTACTGAAGGGATTTGCCCAGCTCTGCGGAAATGGTGCAAGACGAAATTCTTGTAAAAGCAGAGAGAGACTCACGCCATAGCCACACTTCATCATAAGGTTTAGATGTCTTCTCAAAAAAGCAAATGAAAAAGAAGTCATACCTCAGGGCACAGATTGTGACTCAACAAAGTGTTGCTGAGTGGGATAGAGGTGGCTTTCTTGTAACTCTTAATATCAAAGGGATTATGTGTTAGCAGGAAACCCACTGTCCTCCTGGAACATAGTAGCCTAGAAAGGCTGCCTAGAAATCCATAGACAGTCCTTGCTACTGAGGGGGTGGAGAAGACAATTAAGAAGGTAAGGAGGCTGAGGAAATGTGAAATTAATTTCTTTTTTGCATATGAGGGTGCGGGGCATCTTTATCTCTCAAAGGAACTGTCTTTTGGAGATTGCAGGTGGCTTTAAGGCAAATAGACTGAAAGAGACAGGGTGTGGGAAAGTTAAGAGTGGTGAATTACCAGGCCTGTCCGCTGTCCGTTGGCGGACACACATAGGAGAGAAAGCCTGGGGTGGACACAAAATACATCATTCTGAACAAATCTTGTTCTCAGTTTGTGATTATCTCACGGGGTGCAGAGCTGCATACAACAATGTCCGGGCCACCTTGGGAACAGCTAAGAGACTGTATTCCCCCCAAGGGTGAGGAGGTAGATGCATAACGCAATTAACAAAAGCAAGATGCCATGGTTTTTGTGTAAATTGCAAAGGTCAGAGCAGCAGGGTTCCAAGTAAATGGCCCATCTGAACAGCTAGAACCCTTTGTAAGGGTTAACCCAATACTGGCCGGGAGGGGTTTCTGAGGCATAATTTATCTAGCCTTTCAGAAGTCCTGCAAATGAACCAGTAGGAACCTCTCTGAGAAATAATGGATCCTGGGGGTATTGTGGAACAACTGAGTTACAGATTACAAGCTGATTCAGGAGGAGGAAGGGCAGACATCTAGGATACGATTGCCTTTTAGAGGACCCACACTTCCAAGTGGTCAGTTCTTATGTAGGTGAATTTCTGGTGGGCTGTGGAATCCCTAGAGACTCCAGAGGACACCCCCCCCCCCACCAAGATCGATCTGGAAGACATTCCAAGAACTGTGATATCTACCTTAAGTAAGTATGTTTTGGTTTACATGGTAGTGGATAAGCTAAATTTCTCATGGAATTTGATGGGCTCTGGGTTTACAAACACATCATAGGGGAAGGACCCACAAGAAGCCTTACCAGGCACTATAAAAACATCCGCACAAAGCACAGGAGCCATTAAAAAAAGAAAATCAGCACTTTGGTATGTTTGGGAATGGAGGGAAAGATTGAAAAGTAGATTACCCAGCAGGGGGTGGTAATATGGTTTTCCTACTGGCACCAATTTTGGAGTCATGACTCTGAGGTGACGTGGTCCTCGTCAAGTGCCATTACCAGAGATGGCCGAGGCAAGGGAGGGCCGAGAGGGGTCATAAAGAAATTTATTCTGAATGCGTATCAGCAGGACAGCGTCATTCAAAGTCCAGTGGAACCTCACAAGTGATTCCTGAAAATATTACTAGATCAGCCGCAGTTTTACCTGCCCTCTCCTCTCATTCCTGACAGTGGGAATTATACATTTAGGCAGAGCATAGGATAGAACTTGAGGAGTTCTGGAAGGGTCTTCGCCCACAATATTTAGAGATGGCTGAACTGTCACAGTTAGAGAACCATTTTTGAAGTGGAGCAGTGGGTATGCCATCAAAGAATGTCACCAGTTCTTTGAGCTGTAACGGGTACTTGGCAGAGATATCTTGTTGAATGTTCTCAACAGGCACGTGCATGAGCAGTATCATCCCCCACGCTAGAGATGAGGAAACTAGGGCTCAGTGCAGTGATGCCCCTCCGTCAAGGCCACCCACTGAGTCAGTCGTGTTGAGGATCTGTGCTGTTTCTGTCTCACTTGAAAGCGTAGTGGTTGAAAGCGTGGACTCCGGAGTTTGCATGCTAGCCGTGCCACTGGCTAGCTCTGTGACCTTGGCCAGATCACCTAATGTTTCTCTGCCAGTTTCCTCATCTGTGAAATGAGGATAACAATAGTCACTCCTCATAGAGATATTGTGGGGTTTTAATGAGTTTACACGATAGGTGCTTTGAATCCTGCCTGGCAGATCATCACCATTATATAAACGTTAACTGTTATAACTTTTTTTTTTATTATTACTACACCCTGTTGCATTAGATGAAATGTCGCCCAGGCCCCAGGTATGTTCCCCACCTGGAAATGTCCTGTAGGAAAGAGATTATTATCAGGTTCGAGGCACTACCTTGCAAATGAGCTTTCTCAATCTTTTCTTTTTTTTTGGAGGCACCTCGTGGTATGCAGAGCTTCCCTGACCAGGGACTGAACCCGTACCCCCTGCAGTGGAAGCACAGAACCCCAACCACTGGACCACCAGGGAAGCCCCTCTCCATCGTTTTTACCAGTCCTGTCCCCTCATATGGCAATGTGATACCAGCAGTTAGGCGAGAGATTAAGAGAGTGGGAAAAGGCCTTGAAAGATTCAAAATGATTGAGGCAGATTTTTAAATTCTTTCTATTATCATGTGTCAGAAACCAGATATAGCCATACGATCACTGACCAATCAGGGCTGAAAAGTCATCTTCAATATGGTCTGGGTCAACTTTCTCATTTTTTTACATATACACTTTTTCCTCTTTAGGATCCAACTGTATCTGAGTTGGTCATGGTACCCTAGTCCCCTGCAGCCCATGTCATTGCACCTCTTGATTTGGTGTCCTAATCTGTAAGACCTGGGTGTTCAGCAGGTACCTGTGGGAGAGCAGCTGATTGACAGCAGGCTGCATGCCCTCGTGTGAACCGTGTTTATCATCCTCCTCATCACAACTCCCCTCTTCCTCGACTTCATCATGTATTTTACCAACTGCTTGTATATCTTAACATGTGTATCTTATTCAGCCTTCACAGTCACATTCTGAAGTTGGAATTCTTCTCCCCATTTTCCAGATGAGGACCTCATGCCTCAGAGGTGAAAGGATTTGCCCCAAGATAGAAAATGAGCGATAGCATCAGGTCTCAAACCCATATCATCAGACACTAAACATAACGTCTTTCTACTGAACTGCCCTCCATCCACACATACCCCTAAGGCATGGTCCAGCCCCTAGAAGCTTGGTGACTTCCCCAAGTCAAGGTGGATTCTTGCTGTTTGGTCTCTGTTGTTTTAGGCCAGGTACGTTGTTGCAAATCTTCAAGCCTCTGTCATTCTGTCCCTGCCCTCAATCCCAGTCTTGTGTATGCCTAAATAAGGAAGGCGTCTACCTTATGTGCTCCAGGAGATGTTAATAAATGGTGTCACTGGAGGGAAACTTCTTAAATCTCCTTAATAACCTGCATTTTGCTTTCTCTCCTTCTTTATCTGTCAGCGTCATGAATATCTTCCACTCTTCCCGTGCTTTCTGGCTGCCAACTTCATAGCCTCTTAAAATAGTAATTTAACTTCACAATGCCTCAGCAGGAAACCTTAGCTAGCATGTTTATTTGCACCCTTAAGTTGTGGAAGCTCCAATGCTGCTGAGACCAGGACCAGTGGTCATAGAATAAGCTACTTTCTGACTTTGGGCCCCAGCCAAGAGCCAAGATCTTACTTTTCTTGGAAATAGAATCACCAAAGCCACCTCTGGTAACAGTAGCACTTTTAAAAGAGGCTCAGGAAATAGCAGGGTGGAGGTGGCGTGAATTGTGACAGCCTAATGTTGCAAGAGAAAAGATATATATAGACAGATAGAATATATATTATGTAAAATATATATAGAATACATATGTATATATATTCTCTCTATAGATAGATATCTATATTTACTCTCTACACACACACACACACACACACACACACACACACACACACACACACGTGAGTGTATAAAGGAATATTGAATGTAGTTGAGAATAGGTAGGAAGGAGAAGAGCAATAGATATAGGGGGAAACGTCCAAGGCAGAGTTCTCTCTATTAATGGAACCTGAGCCCAGATATGGTCATAAGATCATCTTTTGCCAGAAGATGATCTGGGGATGGGACTTCCAGCTAAAAATGGGATGGGGAATGCACTTGGTTCATAAACCTATACAAAAAACAAAAATATTCAAGTTCCCTAGTAATCAAACAAATGAACATAGGAATGTGATGCCACACAACATCATCAAGATGTGTGTGGTTTTTTTTTAATGCCAGCACCCAATACTGGTAAGAATGAAGGGAAAAAGACACTCTCCTGGGGCATTGGCAGAAATCTTTATTGAATGCAACCTTTTATGAAATGTGACTTTCATTCTTTCATTTAAGAAACAGACATTGTTTGTTGAACACTTGTTCTGTGTAAGACATTGTTCTAGGAGCTGTAAACGCAGCAGTGAGCAAAACTGACTAAGCCCCTGTCTGCTTGGAGGTGACCTTCTCATGAGGGAGAAGAGAAGTAAATAAACAAGCAAACATATAGTATGTCAGGTGGAGAGGAGTGTCATAGAGCTGGAGGGTAGCCTGGTGGGAGAGGGCGGGTGGTTTTGTATAGGTGTGGGCAGTGGACATCCCCAGTGAGATGCTGATGTTGGGCAGAGGTCTGTCTGAAGTCATGGGAGAACCTTGAGGACATCCGGGGACGAGCGTTCCAGCAAGAGTAAAGTCTCTGAGGTCAGACTGTGCTTGGTGGGTTGGAGGAACAGTGAGGAGACCAGTGTGGCTGCAGTGAGGTGATCAAGAGGAAGGCGGGGAGAAGAGGCGATGCTTGATGCTTTAGAGCAGGATCAGATCTCTTTCCATCTCTACCGCTATCATTGGGTCTGTCCCTATTTTTTAAAAGAAGATGAAAATCCTTCCATTTTAAGAAATTCCCCATTCCTAGAAGTAAATTAATTATTTGTGTGAGAAGAAGGAATTCAGAGTGTTTGGGAGAAAAAAGAAACACCAAGGGCTTCCCTGGTGGCGCAGTGGTTGGGAGTCCGCCCGCCGATGCAGGGGACATGGGTTCGTGCCCCGGTCCGGGAGGATCCCACATGCCGCGGAGCGGCTGGGCCCGTGAGCCGTGGCCGCTGAGCCTGCGGGTCCGGAGCCTGTGCTGCGCAACGGGAGAGGCCACAACAGTGAGAGGCCCGCGTACCGCAAAAAAAAAAAAAAAAAAGAAAGAAACACCAAAACAAAGCATATCATGGAATATCTAGAGTCATTCGGAATGATAGTAGAGAAGCACATTTATATGTTAGAAGGTGGGATGAAAATAGGGAACCTGTAAAACGGGGCTAGCAACAGTACCTCCCTGATAGTTTGGCTGTGAGAATGAATATCACGTGTATAAAGCGCCTAGCAACATGCCTCGTATACAGTTGAGTGCTGGATCAATGGCACTCATGATGACGTTTATCGGTAGGGATATATTTTTTTGGTAACCTACTAAGTTAAACCCCCCCCCCAAAAAAAACCCATAAGGTACAGAATATTGTGTATAGCATGCTATTTTGAAAGGTGCACCCTAATATTTGAGTGGTTATCTTTGGGCGATAGGCTATGAGTGAATTTCAGTCTCTCCTTTATACTTAACTGTATTGCCTAATATTTCTGTAATGAATGTGCATTACTTGGGTAATGAGCATTTTAAGTAGTAAGATGTGGTGGACCAGTGAACAGTTCTTGGTAGAAAAAAGACCTGAAGAAGCAGAGACACGTGCTTTAATGCAGAGTTTGCTAAATTTCCTAAATCAAATTTAAATGGACTCAGGTATTTTTTTTCCTTTTTTTTCCCTTGACCTTGGCCTGAGCAATAATACTCATAAAAACCAAATATTTGATAAGTAATTTATACTTTGCAATATACACTAAAATAGCCATCATGCCCTTAAAAGACAAGCTGTACCACCTCTGAATCATCTGGAATCATTTCACATACTGGTAGTATTTTGTGTGCCACGACTTGGAAAACACAGATTTAGTGGCTGCCACTTGGGAATCAGCTTTGGACTCTAAGAGTCACTTTTAATTTTCGGTAAATCACATTCCTTCTCTGGACCTCAGTTTCCTCGCTTGTAAAATGAGGGCTTGAGATTCAGTAGGGCTCCTAAGAAACCCTTTGGAGGTGCACTGGGGGAGTAGGAAGGTTGAGCAGGTGAGATTGCCTCAGTCCATCCTCACCTTGCCATCTACCTAGAGCAGATCTACTTTATCTTGGCTTTATTACTCTTGTGTAAGAGTTGAGTAAAGGGTTCCAAGTCTTTTAAAAAATGACTTGAAATCATTGGTTTAAGCATTAAGTGGTCTTTAAAGGGGATTTACAAATGATAGATTTTGTCCTCGATTAAGTCATTGTCTTGAGCTCTTTGGGAGGCTGTGTATGACTCTGACATATCCCCGAGGGCTGAGTGGGAAGAGAAGGCATATGTAAGACTGTGTCTTTGCCACCTTTGTGATCACAATGCACGACATATAATCGCCCTCAGAGATTAAATGAATCCAAGAAGGTATGAGCTATATTCAAGGCAGCCTCGTATGAAAATGAAATATTTCCACAGGAAACCTCAGGAGTGAAAGCATGCTAATCCAAGTTGCCCAGGAAAGGCTTAGGACAGGCAATGACATTGGGGGGAAGGATCTGTCCTCGTGCAAGTGGAAAGGGGGCATTCCACGTAGAAGAAATGGTGGGCACGCAGACATGACCCCAAGTCTGTGTCCGTTTTTCATCACAGAACTATAGAATGTTAGAACTGAGCTAGAAGGGACCTTAGGATGCATCATATCTGACCCTCCCTCTTTTTTTCAGATAAAGAAATTAAGGTTCTGATGGGGGAATGTTATGGCCAAGGCCACCATCTTTATTAGTGAGGTTGTTAAACCTACCCCGACTCCTGATTCCCAGGCAACGGTTACTCTTCTGACTGAACATTTTCATGTCATTTCCCATGGCTCACGAGTTCCTCTAAAACTGAGAAAAAGGTGGTGTGTGGTCAAATAAATTTGGGAGCTGCTTCAATGATTTGCCCTCTCTTGGAAATCAAATTATGTATAAGCACATTTCCTGACAACGTCCTCTCATAGAGATTTTAAAATCTAATTCAATCTTTCTCAAAATTTGACTACATAGTTTCAACTTTCTATATTTTTCATTTAATTCATAATAATGTTCTATATAGCTTACTTGAGGAACCTCTGCACTAGACAAATCTATCTTCCATAGAAAAATAAGAATATTATGAGTATGGAAAAATGTTATATAAGCAATTCTGATGGTCCATATTTTTTCAGAGATGATGGTCATATTAAGAAAATTATTATCAAAGAAGAGTAAGAAGGGAAGTTTCCCAGATTTAATGTAAGTTTCACCTTCCTCCCTCCCTTCCTTCCTTCTGCCTTTACCATCCTACTTTCCTGCCCTTTTTCCTTCTGATCTCCAATGAATAGGACATTTTTTTGATCTGAAGCTCTGCTGGTCTGATAAGGAGACAGGTGTGCATCATGAGGTCATACAGAGTAGCTGGTGCTGAAATTGGAGCATGACAGCAGGTTAGGGAGAAGAGAGGAGGTCTGTCTGCGTGAGCCATGAAGGACGGATAGATGGAGGAACTGCATTCCAAGTAGAGAGTGGGAGGTGAAATAGTGCAGTCTGACTGGAGAGCATGCTCAGGGGCAAAGCTAGAGACAATCTAAGGATGAAACATGTAAAACCTTAGAACTCCTATTAAGTAATCTGTGTTTAGAACCTTGTTGGTAACTCTTAAGAAGTGGATGGACTTGATCAGATCTGGGATTGAGAAAGACAAAGATGGGGATACAGGGAGGGGGAGGGAGGAGTCTGGTGGCCCTGTAGCAGGTTATCGTAATTGTTCAGATGACTGATAGAAGATGTCCTTCTAGGCTAGGGCAGTGACAAGGGAGTGGATTGGAGAAACAGTGATGGTGGGACACAGGAGAGGGAGGGGTTAAGGATAACTTCCTCCGAGGCTGTGCCAGATCTAGGCCCGTGCTCTCTAAATAGTGTGTCCAGAAACAGCAGGGTCTCAATTATCTCACCGTGGGCTGTGAAATTCTAAAAAAAAAAAGTTCTCAAAACAAAATTGTTTAATTTGCTTTAATTGAAAAATAAACACATGCCATGTACAGCACTCTCTGGAGGAGGAGGAAAAGCTAGAAAATGAAATGAACAGTTGGGTGTGGTAGGCCCTCAATTATTAGAAATTCTGAAATGAGAATTGGTGTTGGTTGAGACATTAATTTGGGGTTAAATTCAGGAATGGGAAGTGTAAGCCTTTTCTCTAGGCATTGGTTTTCTTAATCTCTCATGAGGTTATTTATTATTATTAAGAATATGAGAATGGAATGGAGTCTGCAAAAATACTGAATCACTGTGCCCGTACACCTGAAACAAACACAATATTGTAAATCAGCTGTACTTCAATTAAAAAAAAAAAAAAGAACATTATAAAGCAGCTGTGGAATAAAGGAAGGAGTGCTGAACATAGAGTCAGACAATTAGGTTTGATCCTTTCTCTGTCGTGTTAATTATGTGACCTTTGGTGAGTTATTCCATTTCTTAGCCTCAGACTCCTCATCTGTAAAATGGGGATACTAATCCCTACGTTATTGTGTTCCTATGAGGATAGTATAATTAATACACATGGAAATTCTAACATACTGTTAAGAGATGATGGAGAAGGAGGGGGAAGGTGAAAGAGGAGAAGAAGGAAAAGGTGGAGGAAGGTTAGAAGGAGGCAACGGGAAAGAAAGAGGAGGAAGAATATTGCAGTGAGTCCAGTGGACTCATTCAGTCATGCAGGATGGACTTGAGAGCCTTCTACGTGCCGACGCTGGGGGCTACCATGGCAGGAAACAGCTGAGCCTTGCCTCTGTGGCACTTCTATTCTAGCAATCAGTATTCTCAATCTCTAGGCCATAGCATGGAGTCAAGGAGGAAGACTGAGTGAAGGGAGGTGGTTGGAAAGCCTCAAGATGTGTTTTAGGAGGCCTTATCTCAACTGGACATTCTCTCTTTTCACAACCAGTCTGCCTTCCCCGATCAAGTACAGATGCTGTGACCCTGATATAGGTTCCACTTGTCTCATGGGGAACACAGTCTGACCACCACTTTCACATCAAGGTGATGGTGGCTTGGAATTGTTAAGCTTTTTCTCTCTCTCTTTATTTTTTTTTGGCTGCGTTGGGTCTTTGTTTCTGCTGTGCGCAGGCTTCTCGTTGCTGTGGCTTCTCTTGTTGCGGAGCATGGACTCTAGGCGCGCAGGCTTCAGTAGTTGTGGCTTGCGGGCTCTAGAGTGCAGGCTCAGTAGTTGTGGTACATGGGCTTTGTTGCTCCACAGCATGTGGGATCTTCCCGGACCAGGGCTCGAACCTGTGTCCGCTGCATTGGCAGGCAGATTCTAAACCACTGTGCCACCAGGGAAGTCCCTGTTAAGCTTTAAGTGTCTTGATTCTTATGATATTGGCATCTTAGAATGATAGTTGTACAATCTTAGAATAATAAAAAGAGTCAGAATCTCATGGACTCATAGAATGTAATATTTATGGAATATAAAAATCAACTCTGAGTACCACCAAATCTTAAAAATCATAGACTCATGAAATTAGAGTTTCTTGGAAGAGAATGGCATTTTATGGTTATCTGGTCCACCCTCCTTCCTAGTTCATGGAAAATACTAATATAGCATTAAAACTACAAACATTTTTGAGAACCTTTATACAGGAAAAAGGTGGCCTTGAAGGAAATGCAATGCTTAATAACACTAATGGTAATATTTTCGTCAAGGGACACTGATGGTGGAGACAGGTGGGATTTCCGAACATCATAAAAATTCTTGGTGGGGACCAGGGAGGGCAATCATTGACTTACTGATACCCGAGACACTCAAGTAATAGAAATCTTGAAGCAAAATAGGAATCCGTGACTTTGCTCACTGGCCATTCATGTTGTCATTTTAGAAAATAGTCCCCTAAATATTGGTCTTCTTTCTTAGGACTATAAGTTCTGGGAGTGACAAATGCATCTCTATGACTTATACAAGGTTTCTAGAAAAGTGCTTTGCATTGCTGGACCCTTCAGGCCTCCAGTCTTATTGTTTTTTTATCCCTCCTTAACTTCCTCTTGTTCACACAAGGTCAACTATTGTTGATCTGTGTCCTTGCTTATGTTTCCTCTGAAGTGCTGGCTTATATGCCCAAGACTTTTTTCTTTTAGAAGAAAAAACCACCTGGCGTCCATTTCGTGTGGGGTAGTTGTTTCCTCCACATCTCTCACAGGTACAGAATGAACCTGGCTTAAGGAAGTGTAGAGAGTATGCAGGGCTCTTTGCTTTATACCACTGAAGCTGTGTGTGTGTGTGTGTGTGTGTGTGTGTGTGTGTGTGTGTGTGTGTGTGTGTGTGTGTGTGTTTGTGTGTGTGTGTGTGTGTGCACGTGCACATGTATGCATACATGTGTGCATATGTGCCGCCCACATAAAATGTGAGTTTGGTTGCTTTTCACGTGAGTGTGCAATTGTATTTGAATGTGCTCATGGATTCCTGCATGCATTCCTATATGGTTAAACTTGTGTGAAATGAATGTGCTTCTGAATAAGTGAGATGTGTAAATGATTATGTGGTTCTTGACGTCTATTTGGTAAGCGTCTACTGCATATCTGATAATGAAGTAAGTCCTTTCATAGATGCAAATCTATTGCATTTACAACTATGAAATAGGTATTACAGTTTCTGTTTCAAAGACCTGTCAACTAAGGTTCTTAGAATTGAAGTGAGGGACTTCCCTCATGGAGCAGTGGTTAAGAGTCTGCCTGCCAATGCAGGGGACATGGGTTTGAGCCCTGGTCCAGGAGGATCCCACGCGCCGCAGAGCAACTAAGGCCAAGTGCCACAGCTACTGAGCCTGCGCTCTAGAGCCGCAAGCCGTAACTCCTGAGCCTGCGTGCCACAACTACTGAAGCCCGTGTGCCTAGAGTCCGTGCTCCGCCACAAGAGAAGC
>NC_041222.1:6513543-6516729 GCF_002837175.3 Physeter macrocephalus
TGCGCTCTAGAGCCCACGAGCCACAACTACTGAGCCCATGTGCCACAACTACTGAAGCCTGCGTGCCTAGAGCCCGTGCTCCGCCACAAGAGAAGCCACTGCAGTGAGAAGCCTGTGCACCGCAATGAAGAGTAGCCCCCGCTCACCGCAACTAGAGAAAGCCTGTGAGCAGCAATGAAGACCCAACGCAGCCATAAATAAATAAATAAATTAATTAATTAATTAATTTTAAAAAAAGAATAATTGAAGTGATCAGGGCTGGTATTTGAAATGGAGTCTCTATATGAAAGACTTTTGTTTATATGTTTTTGTGTTTGTGTGCTTGGTATGTGAGTACAGGAGTGTGTGTGTGTGTGTGTGTGTGTGTGTGCACATTTGTTCATGGGCATGTAGGAAATTTACATTTTTTTGCATGCATTTCTTAATACCTGTGGATGCCTATGTGTATATATAGGCATCCACAGGTATTAAGAAATGCATGTTAAAAAAGTTCGTATAGGGGCTTCCCTGGTGGCGCAGTGGATAAGAATCCGCCTGCCAGTGCAGGGGACACGGGTTCGAGCCCATACTGTTAAGAGATGATGGAGAAGGAGGGGGAAGGTGAAAGAGGAGAAGAAGGAAAAGGTGGAGGAAGGTTAGAAGGAGGCAACGGGAAAGAAAGAGGAGGAAGAATATTGCAGTGAGTCCAGTGGACTCATTCAGTCATGCAGGATGGACTTGAGAGCCTTCTACGTGCCGACGCTGGGGGCTACCATGGCAGGAAACAGCTGAGCCTTGCCTCTGTGGCACTTCTATTCTAGCAATCAGTATTCTCAATCTCTAGGCCATAGCATGGAGTCAAGGAGGAAGACTGAGTGAAGGGAGGTGGTTGGAAAGCCTCAAGATGTGTTTTAGGAGGCCTTATCTCAACTGGACATTCTCTCTTTTCACAACCAGTCTGCCTTCCCCGATCAAGTACAGATGCTGTGACCCTGATATAGGTTCCACTTGTCTCATGGGGAACACAGTCTGACCACCACTTTCACATCAAGGTGATGGTGGCTTGGAATTGTTAAGCTTTTTCTCTCTCTCTTTATTTTTTTTTGGCTGCGTTGGGTCTTTGTTTCTGCTGTGCGCAGGCTTCTCGTTGCTGTGGCTTCTCTTGTTGCGGAGCATGGACTCTAGGCGCGCAGGCTTCAGTAGTTGTGGCTTGCGGGCTCTAGAGTGCAGGCTCAGTAGTTGTGGTACATGGGCTTTGTTGCTCCACAGCATGTGGGATCTTCCCGGACCAGGGCTCGAACCTGTGTCCGCTGCATTGGCAGGCAGATTCTAAACCACTGTGCCACCAGGGAAGTCCCTGTTAAGCTTTAAGTGTCTTGATTCTTATGATATTGGCATCTTAGAATGATAGTTGTACAATCTTAGAATAATAAAAAGAGTCAGAATCTCATGGACTCATAGAATGTAATATTTATGGAATATAAAAATCAACTCTGAGTACCACCAAATCTTAAAAATCATAGACTCATGAAATTAGAGTTTCTTGGAAGAGAATGGCATTTTATGGTTATCTGGTCCACCCTCCTTCCTAGTTCATGGAAAATACTAATATAGCATTAAAACTACAAACATTTTTGAGAACCTTTATACAGGAAAAATGTGGCCTTGAAGGAAATGCAATGCTTAATAACACTAATGGTAATATTTTCGTCAAGGGACACTGATGGTGGAGACAGGTGGGATTTCCGAACATCATAAAAATTCTTGGTGGGGACCAGGGAGGGCAATCATTGACTTACTGATACCTGAGACACTCAAGTAATAGAAATCTTGAAGCAAAATAGGAATCCGTGACTTTGCTCACTGGCCATTCATGTTGTCATTTTAGAAAATAGTCCCCTAAATATTGGTCTTCTTTCTTAGGACTATAAGTTCTGGGAGTGACAAATGCATCTCTATGACTTATACAAGGTTTCTAGAAAAGTGCTTTGCATTGCTGGACCCTTCAGGCCTCCAGTCTTATTGTTTTTTTATCCCTCCTTAACTTCCTCTTGTTCACACAAGGTCAACTATTGTTGATCTGTGTCCTTGCTTATGTTTCCTCTGAAGTGCTGGCTTATATGCCCAAGACTTTTTTCTTTTAGAAGAAAAAACCACCTGGCGTCCATTTCGTGTGGGGTAGTTGTTTCCTCCACATCTCTCACAGGTACAGAATGAACCTGGCTTAAGGAAGTGTAGAGAGTATGCAGGGCTCTTTGCTTTATACCACTGAAGCTGTGTGTGTGTGTGTGTGTGTGTGTGTGTGTGTGTGTGTGTGTGTGTGTGTGTGTGTGTGTTTGTGTGTGTGTGTGTGTGTGCACGTGCACATGTATGCATACATGTGTGCATATGTGCCGCCCACATAAAATGTGAGTTTGGTTGCTTTTCACGTGAGTGTGCAATTGTATTTGAATGTGCTCATGGATTCCTGCATGCATTCCTATATGGTTAAACTTGTGTGAAATGAATGTGCTTCTGAATAAGTGAGATGTGTAAATGATTATGTGGTTCTTGACGTCTATTTGGTAAGCGTCTACTGCATATCTGATAATGAAGTAAGTCCTTTCATAGATGCAAATCTATTGCATTTACAACTATGAAATAGGTATTACAGTTTCTGTTTCAAAGACCTGTCAACTAAGGTTCTTAGAATTGAAGTGAGGGACTTCCCTCATGGAGCAGTGGTTAAGAGTCTGCCTGCCAATGCAGGGGACATGGGTTTGAGCCCTGGTCCAGGAGGATCCCACGCGCCGCAGAGCAACTAAGGCCAAGTGCCACAGCTACTGAGCCTGCGCTCTAGAGCCGCAAGCCGTAACTCCTGAGCCTGCGTGCCACAACTACTGAAGCCCGTGTGCCTAGAGTCCGTGCTCCGCCACAAGAGAAGCCACTGCAGTGAGAAGCCTGTGCACCGCAATGAAGAGTAGCCCCCGCTCACCGCAACTAGAGAAAGCCTGTGAGCAGCAATGAAGACCCAACGCAGCCATAAATAAATAAATAAATTAATTAATTAATTAATTTTAAAAAAAGAATAATTGAAGTGATCAGGGCTGGTATTTGAAATGGAGTCTCTATATGAAAGACTTTTGTTTATATGTTTTTGTGTTTGAGTGCTTGGTATGTGAGTACAGGAGTGTGTGTGTGTGTGTGTGTGTGTGTGTGCACATTTGT
>NC_041222.1:6517136-6535331 GCF_002837175.3 Physeter macrocephalus
CGTGCGCCACAACTACTGAGCCTGCGCTCTAGAGCCCACGAGCCACAACTACTGAGCCCATGTGCCACAACTACTGAAGCCTGCGTGCCTAGAGCCCGTGCTCCGCAACAAGAGAAGCCACCGCAATGAGAAGCCCGCGCACTGCAGCAAAGAGTAGCCCCTGCTTGCCACAACTAGAGAAAGCCCGTGCGCAGCAACGAAGACCCAACACAGCCAAAAATAAATAAATGAAATAAATTTTTTTAAAAAGTTCATATATATATGAAATATATATGAAAAGATGTTCATATATATTCATATATATATATATACATGAATATGTATGTAGTAAATATGTATGCACCGGCTGAAACCATAATCCTCCAACAGAGCAAATCTGTATCTTTGGTTTTGGGGGTCGAAGGAGTTTGGGGAAGCACATCCAAGAGGCGGAGGATAGACAGCTTAGTGTAAATTCATCCACAGTGCTGACATGACTATGTGCTTTGCAGGGATTTTTTTCACTACAGGTTATTAACCCCTGAGATCTTTTTTTCAAAATAAGTATACCCAGGCCCAGCCCAGACCCACTGAATCAGATTTTCTTTGGTAGTGCTCTCATTTGAATGTATTTAACAAGTTCCCCCAGCAGTTCTGAAGAGCATCCTAGACTGACAACCTCTGCTCTCTGGCAGCCTTCATCCAACAGCGGTACCCAAAGGCTGGTGTGTGTCACCATCTTTGGGGAGGTTGATTGACAGGCAGGATCCCAGCCTCCACAGTTCTGGAGGCTGACTCAGAAGTTCATGGTCTGGACCCAAGATGCTTTTGAAAAGCATCAGGTGTGTCCATTTCAGGTGATCCCGAGACCACAGTTAGTGAAATATTAAGGTAGGCTTTAAAGATAGAAAAAGAGGGAGCCAAAGGAAGCAAATATCAGAGGGTATTCATGATACAGAAACTGAAGGAGGAGAAAGAGAGAAAGAATTGGGAGGAAAGGAATGCAGAACTTGGGAAAGGTATCCGGATGCTCTTGTGTGGTCACTTTGGAAGGTGCAGGAAAGGTAAAACCCCCATGTTCCACTAATGTTATTTCAGCAAGAGCCTGCAGGAACTCTGAGGCAGGCCGTGTTTCTCTGTTTTACAGATGATGGGACTGAGGTTCGGGCTTAAGTGATTGTTTTGAAGTCACACAGGAACAGAGCTGGGATTGGAACCCAGGTTTTCCTGCCACGTGCATCCTCCCCCCACCCCCACACTTCCATCACTGTTTCCTCTGCTGGGGTTTTTCTCAGACCCTTACCTCAACCCACATAAATCTCAAGCTGTCTGACACCCAGTCAAGCCACATAAACTTTCCAAATTCACTGCACTGATGCTCCAAGGGGCTGAAATAGAACTTTGAAATTCTCCTTCACTTTTAATTAAAAAAAGATTGAGGCCAACCCTGGGTTCCCAGTTCTATTTAACTGCGACTGCTTTTAACTGTTGCTGTATTTTTCTTGTTGCAAATGTGATGCATCGATCCATCTTCCTTGTAGTGCACTGCTCCATCTTCCTTGTAATGCTTCTCAGTTTCTGCTCCATCTGTTGAAGAGAAAACATTTGCAGAAATTTCTCGGCTTCTCTCCACGGGCTGAAACTTCAGTTGTAGCCTGGAATGCAGCGTAGGAAATGGAGTTGGCCATCGGCGAAATCAGGAAATTGGCAACATCTATTTCCAGTATCTTCTGGATGATCATTTCCCCAAACTAAAGGTTCTCCCATGAGCCTAGCCAGTGCCATCATGTTCCCCTGTGTGCATCTGGGGGTGGCTGGGCACCCCACAGTTAGGTTTTTCCACTCACATTTACAATGGAACCATCAGTTCTGTTCTCATCTTTGTCCCTTATTCCAAGCTAGATCCAACATTGGGGTTTTTCTAATAAACTATCCTTAGTTCTTAATAATAAGGACTATGCTAGGTGTAGAAGGGGTTTTGGACTCACATCGGTAGATTGAGTTCAAGTCCCTACTTTTCCATGTTTTAACCCAGAAAATCACTCAAAACTCTTTGAGCCTGGATTTCCTGGGAAAGCCCTGGTACGTTGTAAGTATCAGACGGTTTAATTAAAGCCCGAATGCTCTGCAGATTGTGAAATGCTGCACTCATGCTATACATACCCAGTCATGCCAGTTATTGTCAGCTTATTTTGCTTGTTCATTCTTTCATTTACTTATTTATTTATGGGACATTTGCTGAATGAATGCTATACCCCGGGTCCTGCTTTGGTGTGGGTGATACTGACATGAATAAGGCAAAAGCCACACCCTCCAAAGCCCACACGTATGGCAGCATGAGTGTCGGCGCATGGTTATGAATAGGCTCTGGTTTCCTCTTCCTGGGGAGTCAGGGCATTCTTCAAAGAGGGGATGACCTTGAACTGAATATTAACGAATAAGGGGTACATTAGGTTTGGGATGGGAATAGGGTAAAAAGAGCATTCTTGGCAGAGGAATTGGCTTCAGAAAAAGTAACAGAGGGGTAAAACAGATTGGGATGTGCTGAAAATATCTGCAGGGAATCTAGAAAGTAAATGCAGAGATTCTGGGAAGAGACACGGAGAGTAAGATATGGCGAATAATGAGGTAAAGTGACAATAGCTGATAGCTGACATCTAGAGGTGGGAGGAAGCCATTGATAGATGTAATCAAGGAAGTAGCCCAGTGTGACATTGTGATTTATAATAAGGAATATAAATTTGGTCTTCATTCCCCGTTCTGGTACAGAGCTCTGAAAACCCTTGGAATTTCCTAAGTGGTGAGAGCTACGTAGGTGTCTTTTGTTATGTTAATGAGGTGCCTTTTGAAAAGCGCCTAAGGGCGGGGGCTGGATGCCAGTGGAGTCAACCAAGTGATTAGAGGGTTGGAACTTTCAGTCCCATCCCCCAACCTCTGGGGAAGGGAGAGAGAGGGTAGAAGCTGCATCAATCACCAATGGCCAATGATTTCATCAAGCATGCTTATGTAATGAAACCTCTATAAAACCCCCCAAAGGGAGGGTTTGGTGAGCTTTGGGATTGGTGAACACGTGGAGATTTGGAGAGAGTGGCACTCCAAGAGGGCATGGAAGCACTGTGTCCTTTCCCCTTCCTTGCCCTTTGCATCTCTTCCATCTGGCTGTTCCTGTAGTTATATTTTCTTCTAATAAACTGATGATCTAGTGGGTAAACGGTTTACCTGAGTTTTGTGAGCCGCCCTAACAAATTAAACCCCAGGAGGGGTTCGTGGGGACCTCTGATCTACAGCCAGTGGATCAGAAGTATAGGTAATAACCTAGGCTTGCTACTGACACCCTGAGTTAGAGGGGGTCATTGGAACCTTCAGTCTGTAGCCAGTTGCTCAGAAGCACAGGTAACAACCTGGGCTTTCGCTAGGCATCTGAAGTCCAAGGTCATTGGAACCTCCAGTCTATCGCCAATGGGTCAGAAACACAAGTGATGACCTGGGCTTGTGATTGGCATCTGAAGTGTGTCCGTGTGACGGGGGGCACAGTGTCTGGGTAGATAGTGTCAGAACTGAGATGAACTGTGGGACACCCAGCTGGTGTCGGAGCATTGCTTCTTGTTGTGGGAAACACTCCCTGTCCCCAAGCCCGGTCATGTGGGGTGAGGGCAGGAAGTCTGAGGCTCAATTTTTTCAGTGCTTGTGGGATCTTGGTAAGCCACAGCAGGGGCTGAGTTAAAAAAAAAAAAAAAAAAGAATCAGGCATGAGCAGAGGATGCTGAATGGATAATCTGTTTGAGTGTCCCTCTTAGTAAAACAAAGGTGTTTGCACAACTGGATGGGAACTATGGCATTTGAGGTTGACTGCATGGCCAGAAACTGGGAAGTTGGAGGTAAAGCCATAACCTCAGCACTGGGTACATATTTTAACTAGAGCATCTTGGCAATCCTCCTATCCACTTACCCATTCATCTTTTGTTCTCAGAACACCAAAAGACCCAATAATAATGAAAGATGGCTTTTTACTGAACACTTCATTTCACTGAATGCTCAGAAAACTAAGATGCTAAGGTAAGGATGAGGTACAATTCAACTGATACAGAAACAGGTTAAGAGAGTGGACATGACTTGCTCACATAGAGAGGGCCCCACAGCTTGAGTCAAAGCCAGATCTGTCTGCCTGTAGTCTCTACCCTTGATCGCCTCACTATCCACATTGGCATTTTAGGAATACCTGGTTAGCTCTGGGAAGGAGCTGGTAAAGAGGAAGAGGCTGAACAAGTAACAAATTGTGGTTACTCCTGCGGGTAAAAAAATCCCTTAGAACTCTAAAAAGAAGTCACTCTGGTGGTGGAATTCCAGGCATAATTCCCAGCTTTTTCAGGGAGGAACTTTGAAGCAAGGAGGAAAGTCTATGTGGGCAACTTCGTGGGGCACCGAGGGCTGGAGATGGGAACAGGAGAGGAAGTCGGGCCCTCTGGCTTCTGTTAATTAACATCCTTCACATCAACTCTAGTGGGTTCTTAGGAAACCCCTAACATTCTGGATAATGTCACGGAAGCTGCCTTCCTTGGCAATCTACCAGAGACAGAGACCCAAAGTGAAAAGACCATAAAACAACCCATAAACTTTATTTTTTTCTCCTTCTATAATTACATTTTTATAGCATTTTAAAATTCCTTGAAGAAAGAGCCATAGAATCACAAACTCTGTGGTCTGAAATGTCTCTGAGATTTTCAGCCTCTTTCTCCATCTGTGAATGCCAACGCCCACTCCCCTCAATTCGACCTCCTTCTATTGCTGAAATCTCTGCCTGTCGGGCTTTTCTTTCACGTATATGACTTTCTGTGCCATTCTTCTTTGGTCCAAACTTATAGGCTGGGGCTTCCCTGGTGGCGCAGTGGTTGAGAAGAGTCCACCTGCCGATGCAGGGGACGCGGGTTCGTGCCCCGGTCTGGGAGGATCCCGCGTGCCGCGCAGCGGCTGGGCCCGTGAGCCATGGCCGCCGGGCCTGCGCGTCCGGAGCCTGTGCTCCGCGGCGGGAGAGGCCACGGCGGTGAGAGGCCCGCGTACCGCAAAAAAAAAAAAAACCCAAAAAACAAAAGAAAACTTATAGGTTGATGTCTTTCAAATGCTGATCTAAAATTTGGTGTCTAAATATGAAGGGCCATCTTTTATTTTGAGATTATGCCCTCCCTATTTTCTGTTAAAATGTACTTTCTCTTATAAAATGCTGGTAGTAGTACTTGTGATATCTGTTTAGCTAAATGGTCTTTCCTTGAACAAGAACATGTTGATAATTTCATGTTGGTCCCCAAAATTGGTTTTACAAATTTGACTCGGCCATGGAATCTGAACGGTTGATGTTGATGCTATAGGTCACACAGAATAAGTCTGTTTCTCATTCCACATTTGACTACAGAATACTGTTATATCTTTGTATATTTCATCATCTCCTGTAATACCTTGGTAATGTCTTGTGCCTAGTGGGTCATCATTAAATGTGGGATAAGCACGTGAATCTTCAGGTAATCAAAAATGTATTGAGTATCTTTTCTATGTTCAGGGCTGCTTAAAGTAGAAGCATACACAATAGTGTAAATAAATTTCAGTTTGATACAAAGCTTACAGGAGTTGGGTAAGCTTAGTGGTTAAGGACTCAGGTTCTGCCTGGGTGTGAGCCCAGCGTACTGCCTTACTTACCCTATCTGTAAAGTGGGTATAATAAAAGCCTCATAGAGTTGTTGTGAAGATTACATGAGTTTATCCAGGTAAAGATTTTAGAGCAGTGCCTGATACATAAGAATTGCTCAGTAGATGTTAACTCTCATCGTTGAGGCTTACGTTGTCAGAAGTGATGGAGTAGGGAGGCCAGGTTGACCTTGATTCAGCAGACCAGGGTACATGGTCCTGCTCCATAGCTTATTAGTTGAATAAACTTGGAAGAGTCGCTTAACCTCTTTGTATAAATCCAAATTCAGAATAGTCAGTAAGACTTTAGTTAGCTAATGAGTGTAGGATGGAGAAGTTACAAAAGACTCCATGAAGAGGGACCTTAAAGGATGAGCAGGATATTGCTATGAAGAAGGTAGTGAGATGGGTGGCTGAAAAGGTGAAGTAGCCTACGGAAAAGATTTGGAGCCAACTACTTTCCTCTTTCTGGAAAGTTCTTTGAAGCATTTGTAAGATTATTGTTTTTCCTTAGGGTGGGGGATATTGAAACTATTGCAGCTGACGGGACATTCTTTTTCATGGAGCCACCTTGAGGTAGAATTTCCATTCTCCTCCGCAAATTCACTACCTTGATGAAGACCCTGCTTCTTACAAGGGAGTTACTGAAATGATGAAAATAAAGTTGAAAATGGAATTAAGGGCACTCAAGTTGTTAGACTGGTGTTCAGGGACTGGAATTGTTATTAAGTATACTTAAGATGGGATCAGTCTGGAAAGGTTTTCTGTGTGATGTGAGTGGAATCAGATGTGTGTTTGTGAATATTCGATGAGGCAGAGGTTATTGGTGCTTCCGGCTCTCTGGGTTTTGCTTGTTGCCAGAGATTAGGCTGCCATCTGGATAATACCTGCATCCAAGATGTTGCATGGATTCTTGCTGATTTTCAGAAGTTTGTCAACAATGTCTTTTGTTTATTTTCGTGCAGACAAAAAAAAAAAAGTGCTAGAACATTAAGGTTAGGAGAAGAGACTGGTCATGTGGGGGTGAGGACAGGAAGTCTGAAGCTCAGTTTTTTTCAGTGCTTGGGGGATCTTGGTAAGCCACAGCAGGGGCTGAATTAAAAAAAAAAAATCAGGCATGAGCAGAGGATGCTGAGTGGATAATCTGTTTGAGTGTCCCTCTTAGTAAAACAAAGGTGTTTGCACAACTGGATGGGAGCTGTGGCATTTGAGGTTGACTGCATGGCCAAAAACTGGGAGGTTGGAGGTAAAGGCATAACCTCAGCACTGGGTAAGCATTTTAACTAGAGCATCTTGGCAGTCCTCCTATCCACTTACCCATTCATCTATTCATGCAATGCACATGTGTGAAAAGGCTCCTCTTTGTACTAAAGGCTGCGGTTAAAATGATAAAGTAGATATGCCTCTGCTCTGGAGGAGTTTAATCAACTGATAAACACCTACTCTGTGCAAAATATGATACAAAAATGAACTAGACAGTATGGACTTTACTTTTAAAGGGATTATAATTTAGGAGAAAGATTACTATTAAGCAAATGGAGTATCATATGAGTGTGCTGGAACACGCGCATGTGTGTGTGTGTATGTGTGTATTCCAGATAATAACAATAACAACAACAATGTATATTTATTGAGCATTTACTCTGTGCAAGGCACGGTACTAAAACATTTTATTATATGTACTTCTCAAATGATTTTCCCTGATAGCCTCTGAAATAGGTAGAGTACAGCTACTACCCAAATTTTACCAAAAGGAAAATGGATTCAGGGATGTTAAATAAGTTGCCCAGGAAACAAAAGAATAGCAACAGAATGGGAAGCAAACTGCTGTCTTTTGACCTCAGTGCCCTTCCTCTTAGCTTCTTTCCATCTGTCCCATCTTCCCTGACACATGACAGGGGCTCTGGAGGAAAAAGTAACTAACACAGTTGGGTTGGAGAGATGGGGTGGAGGCAGGAAAAACGCTTCAGCTGTGGGTCTAGTGAGAGTCCATGAGGAGGACACATTCAGGAAGAGCATCTCAGGGTGTGAGAACAAAGTGGTCTGAACCATCATGGACTGTTGAGGAAGAATAATTAGCTCTGACTAGATGGCTTGGGGACAGTCAAGGAGTAAAAGCAGGAGAAGGACAGTCCCATCCTTCTACAGGGCACAGCCTTGGGCAGGGAACAGTGTCTTGGATTTTGGTACAGTTGGCCTTCTGTATCCAAGGATGCGGAGCCCATGGGTCCAGAGGGTCGACTGTACTGTGCCATTTCACATAAGGGACTTGAGCATCCGCAGATTTTGGTATCCGCGGGGGCGTCCTAGAACCTATCCCCCGCGCATACCAAGGGACAACGACTGTGTCTGCCAAAGATCACTTACTTCTCAGGGACTGAGTGAGAGAGGAAAAATTCACTGACCTGATTAGGACCCACCCTACAGAGATAAAGAAGGAGGAAGCATGTATCAAGTGTCGAAAGATGGGCTTCCAGGTTTAAGAACTCTTCTGAGGGGCACGGGGGGGGGGGGGGGGGCTTTCAAACCGGTTGCTGTGTAGGCAGAGTAAACATTGCAGAAAAGCCAGATCCATCGAGTTCATTGTAAATGCAGTGAATGTGTAAATGCGAGTAGATAAGTAGGGAGAAAGCCTGCCTGTTGCCAGGCGGGGGGTGGAGCGGTTGTTAAGCTCAGGGTTTATGACTTAAAGAACGTGACCCATATAGCCAGCTTTCTCTTACTGATGTCTTTTTAATCGGATGTTCTTCCAAAATTCACCCTTCACTGACTCCATACCTTATTCCCCAGAGGCAGTGTGGAGCAGTGTATTTACATCTGCACTTTGTACAGCTGTGGGTCCTTCTCTCGTCACACCTGGTGGGTCACACTTTGGACACAGCGCAGCAGCCAAAGTACCATTTCACTGAATGATCTGGAGGAAGCTCAGCTTGACACCGTGCCCTAATAACTGTCGGAAGCATTTAGTGCACACTTCCTATGTTCCAGACACGCTGGCTGCTAACTTCTTTACATGCATTCATTGGTTTGATCCAGGCAACAGCCCAATATATTATGTTAATCTGTCTTATAGATTTGTAAATTGAGGCAAAAGGAAATCAAGCAAGTTGCCAGAGTTATGTAGTTAATTAATGGAAAACCTAAGATTTGAACTGTTGATGTCTCAGTTCCAGAACCTTGTGCCTAATCTCTCTACTATATTGTATGCTTGTTTGCTGTGCATAGATTTTCCAGCACAAGCATAGGGGCATTAACGGGCAGTGCTATAATAATAGTTACGTCTTAGGAATAGGAATGAAAGTAATATCAGGCCATCACTAATACCATTGAGCTAATTTTGCTCACAAATCACCAGTCACCCATGGGGGATTCTTATTGGTCTCATGTCTGGAGCTCTCCCAGGTGCTGAACATATGAACTCTGGGTCTAGTTCCAGGCCATGATGCAAACGCAAGTAAGGTTCCCATTTGGTGGATACATAAATGGAGGCTTAGACAGTGATGTATTCCCAAGGGATTTGTAGTAGTTGGCAGATTTGGGGCTCAAATTGAGGCTGATCTGGCACTAAAGTCCTTGTTCTTACAGGAGATTTTGTGCGGGCCATTTCCCATCTCTTTCTGTTTCTTTGTCCTAAAACAAAGGAAATGAATTAGATCAATGTTTCTGAAATGTCAGTACCACCTTAACAATTTCTGCTCTATTTTTGTTCCGCTTATGCTACTTAGTATCTTTCCTTAAATTAATCCACTTCTTATATAAATGCATACATTCACAAAGGAAATGCCCTATCACTCTCACGAATTTCTTTTTTAAAAAGCATTACATCCAGTCAATAGATGGTAACTGTACAAATAATATGATGAAAACAAAAATGGTGTAAAGATATTCTAGTTTATATTCTAGCTTATATTACATTCAGCTATGTCCTTGCCCTCCCAAATCTCTAATCTTTAGGCCTGCTTTCTTTGTGTGAAAAAGGAATATTTAAAAATGTTAGAGATTTTCTGATGATGGCCATTCTGACTGGTTTGAGGTGATACCTCAATGTAGTTTTGATTTGCATTTCTCTAATGAGTAGTGATGTTGAGCATTCTTTCATGTGTTTGTTGGCAATCTGTATATCTTCTTTGGAGAAATGTCTATTTAGGTCTTCTGCCCATTTTTGGATTGGGTTGTTTGTTTTTTTGTTATTGAGCTGCATGAGCTGCTTGTAGATAGCCAGTGGGAAGCAGCCGCATGGCACAGGGAGATCAGCTCGGTGCTTTGTGACCACCTAGAGGGGTGGGATAGGGAGGGAAGGAGGGAGGGAGACGCAAGAGGGAAGAGATACGGGGACATATGTATATGTATAACTGATTCACTTTGTTATAAAGCAGAAACTAACACACTCTTGTAAAGCAATTATACTCCAATAAAGATGTTAAAAAAAATGTTAAAGAGAAGCTAAAGACATAGTAGCACCAAAATGAGTCTTTCTCCACAACTTAACCAGGGTTGAGAGAGAGTTGAAAATGGAAATTTTTTTCACTGTATGAGTTAAAGTTACTTTATGAAAAACTGGGTCTCTACTTAAAGCCGTGTCTCTTCTGGCCAGCATAAAATGCTGGACCTGGGAATCTGTAGCATCTTTCCAGCTCTTGCATTCTTTAATTCTAAGAATGTTCAAAGGCTCCTCCAATAGTTAGAGATCCAGTTTGAGAGACTTGATTGGATGGTTAAGTGGGAGGTATGAATCTAGACTGAGTTGGGGAAGCAGGAAGTAAAAAGAGAGCTGTAAAAAAAAAAAAAAAAAAAAAAAAAGAAAGAAAGAAAAAAGAGAGCTGTTGTTATACTATAGTTATCCTGAAACATCTTGAAGGGAGGCAGGGATTAAAGTACGTAAAAAGCTCAGTGCTGGAAACTTGTTTCCAGAGCCACATTCTAACCTTTTCACTCATTTATTATTTCACCTTGATGCCCATTAGCTCCCTGCTCTGCGGCCCTTCCCATGAGTCTCACCTACTTGCCTCTCCATCGTTTGCCCGAGAATGGAAAGGACTGGTTTCAATGTAAAGAGCTATGTCTAGTGAGGATTTGCCTTTTAAAAAAAAAAAATCTCCTTTTTTTTATTGAAATATAGTTGATTTATAATGTTGTGTTAGTTTTAGGTGTATAGCAAAGTGATGCAGTTATATATATCTTTTCAGATTCTTTTCCCTTATAGGTTATTACAAAATATTGAGTAGAGTTCCCTGTGCTACACAGTAGGCCCTGTTGGTTATCTGTTTTATATATAGTAGTGTGTATATGTTAATCCCAAACTCCTAATTTATCCCTCCCTTGCCTCTTAACAGTTCTGTAGGGGCAATTAACAAGAACCGTGAACTTGCTCTGCCCTCATCAATGGTTGAGCATTTGGCAAATGTGCCTTCACTTCCCTCAACAGCTCAGTGAAAGCAACGAGAGTTAGTGTCTCATGTGGCACATCAGAAGATGAGATACGGAGAATACTGGTAACTCAGTTAAGTCCCTCAGCTTCTGAGGCCTGCAGAGTCCGACTGTCTCACATCCTGTGCTTGCTTTCTGTGGTGGTGAGGTGCTGAAGGTTTTCCTGGGTTGGGGAAGAGGGGCTGCTTGGATTGGGGGCCGTTTCTGGACTGTCCCTGCGCCCTGGGGGTAGGGCACCCTGTGACACCTCTCCGCTCAGCCTTTCTTTATTCACCGATAGACTGATGATGCTAATGAGACCCTACTCATGGATGTGAGCCCCTTGGGGGCCAATTAACTTCACCTTACTTCAGCTGCCAGGAATCTCAGAACTAAATCCAGATCAATTAACTCTTCCCATGTGCCTGGTAGCATCTCTTCCTTCACTCATTTTAACTATTCTTTGTTCCATTTTTATTTTTAATTATCCTGATTTATATCTTATTTAACTTTGTAATATTACTTGAGCTGTGTCTGGAGGTAGGTGGGGTATGAACTCTAGATAAATCAGTAAAATCGCTTTAGTGTCATCTCTGTAGAGGGAGAATGGCTCTTGGGTCCTCTTCTGGATGGAGAAGCTGAGGTTGTCTCTGAGAATGTGACTTGGAGAGGTGAACATTTTCTGGAGCACAAAGGCACTAGGGAAGGGGCCAAATCTGGCCCACTACTTGTTTTTGCCAATAAAGTTTTATTGGCACACAGCTATGCCCATTTTTAAAATTTATTGTCTATGACAGCTTTCATACTATAATGGTAGAGGTGAGTAACTGAAGCATAGACAATATGGCCCCTAAAACTGAAATATTTACTACCTGACCCTTTAAAGAGAAAGTTTTGTATTCCCTATCTAGAGGAAAACAAGATTAGTAGAAGCCACTGTCCAGGTATAAAAAAAGAAGCTAAAGTTTTCTTTATCTCCCCCCTTCATTTAGTGCCTCATTTTTCCTTTCCTCCTTAATTTCTTCTTCCTTACCTTTCCTTTCTCTCCCTCCCTCCTTCCCTCCCTCCCTTCCTTCCTGACTGCCTGCTTACCTTCTTTCCTTCCTCTCCTCCTATTTTGAGCCAAAAGATTCCTTCTAGTCCATTCCTCTCTGTTAATGAAGAGGACACTGAACTCTAGAGACTGGAAGTGACTGCCCAGATAAGGTGGCCAGAGAGTGGCCGTGAAGGGACAACCACTTCTCAGCTGGTGTTTTTCTCCCAGCGTCCTTCACTATGTATATAGAACATGGTTAGGAGCTAAGAGGAGACAAGAGATATAAAAATATAGAAGAAGCATTTAGCACAGTGCCTGGCACATAATAAATGATCAGCGAGGCTTAGCTGATTTCAAGAAAAGCCTGGTCTAATTGCAGAGGCAAAACTCATATGCTCACAATCCAAATGCCAGCAACTAGTCAGAGCCTTAGAGACTGGTGTTTTTCAAGGCACCAGCAAGATCGGCCTGGAGAGCTTCCTGAACCCCACCATCCCTCCCTGCATCATGGCCACCTCTGAATCCATTTTAAAAACGGCTACCTTAAGCCAGTGTCCTTATTTCAAAAGTGGAGGAAGTTGGGTAACTCAGAGAGAAGTTAACTTGCTCAAAGCCAGAGAGTAAGGTTGGGGGACAGCCAGGATTGGAACCCAGGTATCCTAGGTTCCCAAACTCTCTTTCCACTGCAGGATTTCGTTAAGTAAACATGGAATAGTGACATATGTTTTAAAGGACAAAGAAGAGTCATCTCCCCTGCAAGGTTTAGGATTTGCAAAGGGGCTGATGCAGTCAGGAAAGACTTCCTGGAGGAAGCAAGGCTTAGGTGGAAGAAAATGGGCAGAGAAAATGTTCTGCACTGATAAAGACAGCAGGACATTTCCCAAAGTGTCCAGAAATTGGACTTATTGTGGTTTCAGGATCTATACAGTTGTATAGAAAGGGATAACAAGATTTGGGAATTAGGTTAGATCTAGTTAAGGGAGAGATTAATTAAGATATTTGGACTTGATCCTGTAAACCCAGATGCATCTGTTAGCACAGGGATGCGTTGTATTTGACTCTCACAGGTAGAGGGTAGGGGAGAGATCATTTGTCAGTGCTTAAAATGGAGAGATTTCACATAAAAATCTGGATTTCCATCTGACTTCTGAGAAATCAGGTGACATGGCAGCTTAGGAATACCATTGCTACATGGAAGCAGTCTGCTGTCCTAGACTGGGAAATGTGCCTACCATTTGTCACTATGCTTCCTTCTTAAACTCTGTACCAGACCACTTCATTCCCTCACATTTATGGCCTGGACTCTGTAGGCTGTTGAGTTTACATTCCCTGAAGAAGTGGTGATACGCTGAAAATTCGTCATCACGGATATGATGAGATCAATGTTAGAGGTTGTTTATTTGCTCATCAAACATTTATTGAGCATCTATTTCCTGCCAGGCTCTGGGAGGGAAAGATTGAGTTCAGGAGATGAATTAGGAGGCTGGTCAGGTGGTTCAGATGAGAGAATATTAAAACTACTTAGGAACAGAGCCATCCATCATGATGGGAAAGAGACTGGACCCTTCTTCCTCAATCTTCATAGTCCTCCTTTTAAAGAGAAAGCTGCCCCATCCCATTTCCATAGAGTCAGGTACCTGTCCTCTTAGACTTTTTCACCTGGTTTCTTTTCTATTACATTCATCCGAGAAAAGGGATCCATCCTCTTTCCTTCTCATATTCTGTCTCCCTCCCTTTCTCATCTTGTGAAATGCACACATCTCATCCGGTCCTGACCGCCTGCAATTCACCCCCTGCATACTGAGTAGATAGTTCTGAACCTCTGAGGGTGGGCATGAACCTTCAGAGATCTGCCTGGCAGAGGGCAGACCAGGAAGAGCCAGGCAGGCAGCGTCAACCTCAGTGAGCTGCCTTTTCAAATCATGACAGCTGCTTTGTCTCCACCTCTGCGTTTGACTGCGGCATTCTTGTCCCCTCGGCTCCCCAGCACAGCATGCATGCTCTCTCTTGCATTTCGCTCCCACCCTCAGAGCCCACCCTTTCCATCACTTCCCCAGTGTGTTCCCCAAAGGCTCAAATGTCTTTCCATCCCTCACACACATTACAGGATGATTGCTCTCAGAGTAACGAGGAGCTGAATTTGGGAAGTTGGCTTCGCTGGAAATGGTCCTTACGCTGAAACAAAGCAAAACAAAACCTTACCAAAAAAGTCAACGCCTGTAGGAATAGGAGAGGATGCTTGGAGTAGTAAAAAGTATATGCAGGAGGAGGCAAGAAGACTTGGTCTTTATTCTAGGTTTCTGCCATTAACTGGCTATGGGACCTTGGGCAAGCCTTGGTTTCGTTTTTCATAAAATGAAGCAGCTGGACTTGATTCTCTTTAAGGACCATTCAACCTACAGTAGTTCAGAGGATTAGGAGGACATTTCTGAAGGGTGTTCTTTTCAACGTGTACGTGACATATTGATATGCAAACCAGGAGATTTTTACCCATATGTTTCAGCCTTAGTAAGAACTACCTTCCTGGAGGGCAGGCAAGGCTCAGGTAAGACTCAATGGAAGAACTTCGTGATTCTGTGAGGTCCTAGTGGGTCTTAAGGAAAGCTCTCTCCCTTCCCTGTGGATCATCAGGAATAAGATGAACATCAGACCGTGCAACATTACGATTGTGTACCCCCTGGAGATAGAAGGCTAGATCAGATGACACATTTGGGTCCCCCCCTGCCTTAGCAGAGTGCTGATGATCTCCCAGAAAGCCAGTTTTGGGTTTTTATGGATGTCAGTTGCCTCACCCTCAAGCATGACGCCTGGCACCTGAAAAGTGTCCAGTAAGGACCTGTTGAATGAGGGAAAGTCGCTGATATTTGATCATCATATGTCATAGCATGCCTGAGTCAGAAAGGCCCTTAGGGATCATTTGAAAGCCCCACTTGTTTCCTACACGGACAAACTGAGGTCCATGGTTAGGATGAGCCTTGACCCAGATCACACGATGAATCAGAAGCCAAGCTGGGATTGGAGCCCGGGCATCCTGACTCCCAAACCAGTGCTTTTGTACCGACCAACTCTCATGGCATCCAGAATGGTGACTTGGCTCAAACAGTCTTAGGTTAACCATTTCCAGAGCGCTCTGTGGGTTTTGTGTAAATTAGCTGAGCCTTCTGAGGGAGGCCGAGCTGGAGCTTTCTCTCCCCCTCCTGGGCTGGCTCTTCCTGTTGGTCTCTGTCAGGAGACCATTATAATTTTCTCCCTGCTCCCCAGCAGCGCATGGCCACCCCATCACTCACTCTAACAGACCCTGCTGAGCACCCCCAGTATATCTGGAAGCCATTTTCTAGTTGGAAGTCAGTGGCGGTCAGCCAACATCTCAGTAATATTTGCTTTCCTAAGGCTCACACAAATCAAATCCATTCGCTTCCTCAGACTCCGTCCCTCTTGTCGGGCATAATTTCCCCTCATCCAAGGCAAGCCAGAGTTGAACATGGTGCTCTCTCTCTCCTCTTTCCCTCTTTCCCGTCTTCTCTCCCTCATTTCTTCCCTCCTTCCCTCTCTTTCCTCCCCTTCCTCCTCCTCCTTCTTTTTCTTCTTCTTTCTCTCGCTCTCTGTGTAAGTTTCTTCTTCATTTCACTAGCATAGAATCATAGCCCAAGACAATATTAACTTTGGAAGAAATCTAAGAAAACACCCAAGCCAAACTTCCTGATTCTGTAGGTGCAGAGACCAGATTCCAGAGACATGGGGGTACCAGTTAGCCTGTGTTGCCTCTGCAGTGGTATTAGGAGTGGGGCTAGAATTCAGGCATCCTGACTCAGCCTAGGGTCTCAGCCAGGGTCCGTTAAACCTCATAGCATCCTCTAATTTATCCTCCATAAATACGCCTGCTTCAGGGTTTATCTGGGCTGATGGTTCCGGGCCTGAGGCTAGATCTAGGAAGGAACGGGACACCATGTTTGGGTAATCTTAGGTTCACCACTTCAGCTCCCTGGAACTCAGTTTCCTTGTCTATGAAGTGAGGACTCAGTTCCACATCCTGCAGGTGACATGGTGTTGTTGTGAGGCTCAGATAAGGTAATGTGCCCCCTCAGTTCGAGAGTGTTAGATATGTGCCCGTTCCTGCTGCTTGCTATTATTAGCCTTCTTCCTTGAACGGGGACTTTCAATAGGTCAAAGTTGTGTTTATTCTTTAGTGAGCATTTGGGGCATCCTGGCAAGGAAGCAGGTATGGTACTTTGGGGCAAAGGATCTCTTTTAGGAGCTTTCCCATTCGACTATCTGCCTACTGTGTGCTAGACCCCAGGGCCAGCAGGGCAGCAGCCAGCTGTCTTCTGGGACCGCATTTAAAGCCGCCTCTGTCAGGGAGTGTGCCGGCTAGAAACAGACCAGGCGTTTCCTTTAGAGTTTCACAAAAATGGATCCTTTGGGTCAAAGGCTCCTTAATCTGCAAAACACAAGCTGTTTGCCTGACTTGAGGCCTCAGCAGACTTCCTAGGCTTGAAGGGGCTTTGGTATGGAAAAATGGTTTGTGTTTTGAAGATTAAGGGTCCTTTCATCCAAAAGATGCAATTTTTTTCTTCTTTCCTCAAGCTCCCAATGAAACACCTTGTTCCTTTCTGGCTTAAAACCTGCAAGCCTCCTTTCTTATGCATAGATGGATTAAGTTACACTACACATTCACAGCCTCTGAGAAGGAGGGAATCTCAGTGAATATTTAGTGCCCCCCTCTTTCAGGACTAGCCCTCCTGTCTTACTCCCTATATGGGCCAATCATCCATAGAAACACATTAAAGTCATCTGGGTTTTTTTAAGACTAAGGCTTCTGGGATTTCACCTTCAGAATTTATGATGAAGTCTGGAAGGCAAAGTGCATTTTAAAAAGACTGCTCAGGACTCACAGTCTACACTAGCTTAAAGATGGCTGGCTAGGGGACCAGATTCCTCAGCCCAGTAGCTGACAGTGCAGTGTGGGGTTAAGAGCCTAGACTTTAGTGACACCTTGAATCACCTCTCAACTCACGCCTACTATCCATGATGTGACTTTGAACAAGTTACTGAACTTCACTGACCTTCAGTTTCCTTATCTACAAAATGGGAATAGTAATATTACCTAGTGTGCCTGTTAGCTACCCTCCCCTTCACCCCCCGCCCCCTGCTCATCACCAATTCAGTGGCTTTAAATAACTGGCATTTATTATTAAGCTCATGCATCTACGGGGAACTATATTCAGTATCTTGTAATAAACCATAATGGAAAAGCTCATGTATCTGTGGGTCAGCTAGGGGCCCACTCATCTAACCCAGTCTCACTGATCTAGGCTGACCTCTTCTTGCTCTTGCTGTTCAGCTGGGGCTCTGCTCTAAGCTTGGCTTGGCTGAGGCATGTTAGCTGGACTGTCTTTCATCCTCCTTCTGAAACACCTGTCACATCTGTTTTGTGGCAGTAACAGAAGTACAAGAAGTTATGCAGAAACCCACAGGGTCTCTTGAGATACAGGCTCAGAATTAGCACAGCATCACTTCTGCCTCATTCTAGTAACCAAAGGGACTTCCGAAGATGAGCCCAGATTCAAGGAATGGGGAGTAGACTCCACCCCTTTAGCAGAAGAGCTGGAAAACTCCAGGAGGAAGTACCTGATTATAGGGAGGGGTGATTTGGGACCATTAAAATAATCTACCACATCTGTCCCATTGGTATTGTGGATGTCAACTGAAATAATGTTTGTAAAGTTCTTGACACAGCTCCCATCATATACTAGATGTTTATAAATTATTTTCATCATGATCATCAGTATAGGAAGGACTCAGAAATGGTGGCTAAAATGATTAAATCCAGAGTTCCTAAATATAGCAACACAGGAAGACAGATGCTCAGAACGGTAATGAAGCTTTCTTGAAATCACACAGATGGCACTAGTTGGGCCCTTAAAAGTCAGACAGTGCGGGCTTCCCTGGTGGCGCAGTGGCTGGGAGTCCGCCTGCCGATGCAGGGGACGCGGGTTCGTGCCCCGGTCCAGGAGGATCCCACATGCCACGGAGCGGCTGGGCCCGTGATCCATGGCCGCTGAGCCTGTGCGTCCGGAGCCTGTGCTCCGCCACGGGAG
>NC_041222.1:6535440-6539404 GCF_002837175.3 Physeter macrocephalus
AAAAAAAAAAAAAAAAAAAAAAGTCAGACACTGCAATGTTTTTTTTTTTTTTTGGGGGGATTTGAAGGACAATAGGAAGGATCCTGATTCTAGCTCATGGTGATACTTGACGTTCCAACAGTAGTAAGGCATTTCCTCAGGTTAAGCGATGGCCTCAGAGGACCCTACCTACCCACCTCCCCTGCCAACACAGTGGGTCTTTAGTATGCATAATATTCACCTGGAACATTTATTAAAAATGCATTTTGTGTTGAGAAATTGCTGTTATCTGGTAGGGCTTTGTGTGTTGCTAGCGGTAGAGAACCAAACTCACCCTGGATTAAGGTTAAAAAGATAAAAAAAGCAAAACAAAATAACACACTAGCTTTGAGACCATGGGAAATTACTGAACCTTTCTGGCCTCTGTTTCCTCTCCCATTAAATGGAAATAATAATCAGGGAATAATAATCATACCTTCTTCAGAGGTTTGTTTTGAGGGCTAAGTGAATTATGTATGTTGTATTAAAATGATTTACTGATGTTCCCTTGCCGAATGTTAATTTCTCATTTCTGGAATGGGAGGTATAAATCTCTGCCCTACATATGTTAAAAGTGCCTCTGAGATCAAAGGGAAGCTCTATCCCTTTGCAGCATGAGGTCTTGCTGGAATGCAAGGATGGAATGAGGGGGACCTTAAGAGAGAAGGTACTTACAGTCTCCAAACTGACCATGCTTTTAAAATCCGTGATTTGCCAACCCAGCACCTGCTTAAACCCTCAGATGTGTGTCCCCTGCCTTCTTCTTTGGGTTCCATGATTGTCATGGACAAGCAGGAGTTGTAACAATCCTTTTAGTTCATTCTTTTAAAAGCACCACGTACAGGAATGAAGCCATTGCACGAGAACTAGCGGAGCCCCAGGAGCTTCTATCCAAATGGATCCAGCAGGAACCTTTCATCTGCTTTTATTAGTGACCTGTTAGAAACATGAAGCCAAGGGTCAGAGCTTTTGAAGAGTAAGTGCTGAAATTTAGGTTCAGATGGAAACGTGTTTTATTTATTTGCTCCACTGAGTATTCAGAATAGATTAGCCACAGGGAAGAATTCAGCCATCAACTCGGCAGAACACTATTTATTGAACAATCATATTTTGAGCACCTGTGCAGTGCCGGTTCCCATCTTTGGCATCCCTTTCGGACTCCCGGATCTTCAGTATTCCTCTGTAGGGAGAGCAACCTTTTCTTACTCATCCCTGTATCCCACTCAGCATCTAGTTTAGTGATTTGCACCCAGTAGGTGGGTTTGGATGATTCCATGCCTTTTAGTCCCACTACCTGAAATACCTTCTTCTATTAAGTCCTTTTTTCTCCCTTCAGCTGGAAAATCTTGAACCATCAGAGCCCAAGAAAAATCTCAGCACCCCTGGGAAGTCTTCTTGAACTGGTTGCGTTTAAGTTAACTTTTCCCCTCCCTTTGTTCCAACAACCCTTTATTCAGGTGACTGATAAAACTCGGTACACTGTTTTGCAATTTGGGGTCCCTCACCAGCATATGGCCCCCTAAAGCCATAGACGCTTTTTAATTTTTATTTTTGATTCCCAGTGGCCGGTGCAGAGTTTGGCATTCCACCCCAGTTCCAGCCCTCATGGTGTTCTTTCAATCAGTACTAATTTCCTTTCCCTCCCATATTTTTCTTTTCTTCAATTCTGTATCTGTCCTCTGAGTTTGTAAATATAGAATGGATAAACAGCAAGGTCCTAGTGTATAGCACAGGGAACTATAGTCAATATCCTGTGATAAACTATAGTGGAAAAGAATATGAAAAAAAGAATGTGTTTATTATATATATTATATATTATATACATTATATTATATATATATTATATTATATAATATATATATAATATAATATATTATATATGTGTTTATTATATATATTTATTATATATATTATTATATATGTATATATATTTATATATATGTATGTATATATGTATAACTGAATCACTTTGCTGTACAGTAGAAATTAACACAACATTGCAAATCAACTATACTTCAACAAAATAAATTTTAAAAATCCTCACCCTTTCATTGACTGTTTGCTTCCCTCCTTGGTGGAGTGAAAGGAGAAGCATTGACTACTGCTTTTTTGATCTTTCCTCCTCTGCCAAGTACCCTACACGTTATGGCTCCATTTTTTCATGTCCCTGCATGCCTTCATCTCTTTCAGTGAATCTTCCGTTCCCATCAGGGCGATGAAAACTGCCAACCACCTCTGTATTCTGAAGTCCAAGAGGCATTTTCCTTCCTTATGTTGGACCACTCTGTAGCTTTTCAAAACTTGAGACTCTTCTTAAATATTTCTGCTCCCCTGACTTTGTTGACATTATCCTCTCATGATTCTTCTCCTCCCCCCTTACCATCCCTTCTCACTGTACTTCATAAGGGCCTTCCCTCTTCAGTCCGCCTAACTGTGAGCACGGCTCCATATTTGTTTCCATGACTGTTGTCTCACACGTGTTCACTGGGTATTCTCAGCCAATTCGAGAGCTCTAACTACCACTAGTTCATGTTGATTTACAAACCTCTACCTCTAGTCCTGGCCTCTCTTCTGATCTGTACTGAAGGATTCTGTAGCCTACTGAAAATTCTGATTTGAATGTTCAACAGACACCTCAAACTCAACAGGTCTAACAGGAAACTTGTCATTATTCACTCTAAATCCATTGATTCTTCACTATCATTTATTATGATGAACGACACCGTTATCAGCCTAATCATCAAACCAGACGTAGAAGTCATCAGAGACATTGTTCCTTCTTCAGCCCACTGTCCCAGATAGTCACCAAATCTTGCTAATTTTGCCTTTCAATTGTTTTTTTTTTTAACTTTCTGTCTCTCAAATATATCTTCTTTAGACCACATCTGGCCTAGACTATTATAATAGCCTCCTCAATTTTATCCTTGTCCCTTCTTAAATCTATCTACTACCCCACTGAAAATGAAACTGTAACATAGAACTGCTCTGTTTAAAAGCTTTCATTGGTTCACTGTGATCCTATAGGGCTAACCCTAGCTCTTGATTTGTTCAGTCCATTCATTCAGTAAATACTGAATTTAGTGCCTACCATATGATTGGTTCTAGTTCCTGCGCATACATGGGGGGAGGGGAGAAGAATGTATGTCTTCAAGAAACTGGTTGTGCATAAAGATATGATTATAAAAAAAGAACATCATTTAGCTCTTCTGCTTCATCTCCTGTTATTCTGTGCTTCAAAATTGCCACTGCAGTAACTTTGAAATGTTTGTAGATTTTATACTCACAACAGAATCCTTCATTCCTTTTATATGCTTCTCTCTTGGCCTGAAATGGAGGCCCCGCATTTAGTCACCTCACAGATGCCCCTCTATCTTTTAAGTCCTCTCCTGGATGTCATCTCCAGGAAGCATTCGTCGAGACCCTAGCTTGGGGCTCCATGCTCCACAGAACACTGGGCATACCCTATTTTTGCCCTGTTACATTATAGTTCTTTCTTTTTAACATCTTTATTGGTGTATAATTGCTTTACAATGGTGTGTTAGTTTCTGCTGTATAACAAAGTGAATCAGCTATACATACACATATATCCCCATATCTCCTCCTTCCTGCGTCTCCCTCCCACCCTCCCTATCCCACCCCTCTAGATGGTCACAAAGCACTGAGCTCATCTCCCTGTGTTATGTGGCTGCTTCCCACTGGATGTCTATTTTACATTTGGTAGTGTATATATGTCCATGCCACTCTCCCTCTTCCTCCCAGCTTACCCTTCCCACTCCCTGTGTCCTCAAGTCCTTTCTCTATGTCTGTGTCTTTATTCCTGTCCTGACCCTAGCTTCTTCACAAGCATTTTTTTTTTTAGATTCCTTATATATGTGTTAGCATATGGTATTTTTTTTTCTCTTTCTGACTTACTTCACTCTGTATGACAGACTCTAGGTCCATCCAC
>NC_041222.1:6541521-6544186 GCF_002837175.3 Physeter macrocephalus
CTTTCTGACTTACTTCACTCTGTATGACAGACTCTAGGTCCATCCACCTCACTACAAATAACTCAATTTTGTTCCTTTTTATGGCTGAGTAATATTCCACTGTGTATATGTGCCACGTCTTTTTTATCCATTCATCTGTCGATGGACATTTAGGTTGCTTCCATATCCTGGCTATTGTAAATAGAGCTGCAATGAACATTGTGGTACATGACTCTTTTTGAATTATGGTTTTCTCAGGGTATATGCCCAGTAATGGGGTTGCTGGGTCGTATGCTAGTTCTATTTTTAGTTTTTTAAGGAACCTCCATACTGTTCTCCATAGTGGCTGTTATCAATTTATATTCCCATCAACAGTGCAGGAGGGTTCCCTTTTCTCCAACATTTATTGTTTGTAGATTTTTTGATGATGGCCATGCTGACTGGTGTGAGGTGATACCTCACTGTAGTTTTGATTTGCATTTCTCTAATGATTAGTGATGTTGAGCATCCTTTCATGTGTCTGTTGGCAATCTGGATATCTTCTTTGGAGAAATGTCTACTTAGACCTTCTGCCTATTTGGGGATTTGGTGGTTTATTTTTTTGACATAGCATTCCGAGGGTTGTCTTTTGGTCTTGTTTATGGTTTCCTTTGCTGTGCAAAAGCTTTTAAGTTTCTTTAGGTCCCATTTGTTTATTTTTGTTTTTATTTCCATTTCTCTAGGAGGTGGGTCAAAAAGGATCTTGCTGTGATTTATGTCATAGAGTGTTCTGCCTATGTTTTCCTCTAAGAGTTTAATAGTATCTGGCCTTACATTTAGGTATTTAATCCATTTTGAGTTTAGTTTTTTGTATGGTGTTAAGGAGTGTTCCAATTTCATTCTTTCACACATAGCTGTCCAGTTTTCCCAGCACCACTTATTGAAGAGGCTGTCTTTTCTCCATTGTATATTCTTGCCTCCTTTATCAAAAATAAGGTGACCATATGTGCGTGGGTTTATCTCTGGGCTTTCTATCCTGTTCCGTTGATCTATATTTCTGTTTTTGTGCCAGTACCATACGGTCTTGATTACTGTAGCTTTGTAGTATAGTCTGAAGTCAAGGAGCCTGATTCCTCCAGCTCTGTTTTTCTTTCTCAAGATTGCTTTGACTTTTCGGGGTCTTTTGTGTTTCCATACAAATTGTGAAATTTTTTGTTTGAGTTCTGTGAAAAATGCCAGTGGTAGTTTGATAGGAATTGCATTGAATCTGTAGATTGCTTTGGGTAGTATAGTCATTTTCACAATGTTGATTCCTCCAATCCAAGAACATGGTATATCTCTCCATCTGTTTGTAACATCTTTAATTTCTTTCATCAGTGTCTTATAGTTTTCTGCACACAGGTCTTTTGTCTCCTTAGGTAGGTTTATTCCTAGGTATTTTATTCTTTTTGTTGCAATGGTAAATGGGAGTGTTTCCTTAATTTCACTTTCAGATTTTTCATCATTAGTGTATAGGAATGCAAGAGATCATTGATTAGTTCCAGTAGTTTTCTGGTAGCATCTTTAGGATCCTCTATGTATAGTATCATGTCATCTGCAAACAGTGACAGCTTTACTTCTTCTTTTCCAATGTGGATTCCTTTTATTTCTTTTTCTTCTCTAATTGCTGTGGCTATAACTTCCAAAACTGCATTGAATAATAGTGGTGAGAGTGGGCAACCTTGTCTTGTTCCTGATCTTAGAGGAAACGGTTTCAGTTTTTCACCATTGCGAATGATGTTGGCTGTGTGTTTGTCATATATAGCCTTTATTATATTGAGGTAAGTTCCCTCTATGCCTACTCTCTGGAGAGTTTTTATCATAAATGGGTGTTGAATTTTGTCAAACTTTTCCTGCATCTATTGAGATGACCATATGGATTTTCTCCTTCAGTTTGTTAATATAGTTTATCCCATTGATTGATTTGCGTATATTGAAGAATCCTTGCATTCCTGGATAAACTCCACTTGATCATGGTGTATGATCTTTTTAATGTGCTGTTAGAGTCTGTTTGCTAGTGTTTTGTTGAGGATTTTTGCATCTATGTTCATCAGTGATATTGACCTGTAGTTTTCTTTCTTTCTGACATCTTTGTCTGGTTTTGGTGGCCTCGTAGAATGAGTTTGGGAGTGTTCCTCCCTCTTCTATATTTTGGAGGTGTTTGAGAAGGATAGGTATTAGCTCTTCTCTAAATGATAGAATTCACCTGTGAAACCATCTAGTCCTAGGCTTTTGTTTGTTGGAAGATTTTTAATCACATTCTCAATTTCAGTGCTTGTGATTGGTCTGTTTATATTTTCTGTTTGTTCCTGGTTCAGTCTCAGAAGTTTGTGCTTTTCTAAGAATTTGTCTGTTTCTTCCAGGTTGTCCATCTTATTGGCATATAGTTGCTTGTAGTAATCTCTCATGATCCTTTGTATTTCTGCAGTGTCAGTTGTTACTTTTCGTTTTTCATCTCTACTTCTGTTGATTTGAGTCTTCTCTCTTTTTTACTTGATGAGTCTGGATAGTGGTTTATCAATTTTGTTTATCTTCTCAAAGAACCACCTTTTAGTTTTATTGATCTTTGCTATCTTTTTTTTTTTTTTTTTTTTGCGGTACGCGGGCCTCTCACTGTTGTGGCCTCTCCCGTTGCGGAGCACAGGCTCCGGATGCACAGGCTCAGCGG
>NC_041222.1:6544449-6589971 GCF_002837175.3 Physeter macrocephalus
AGGTTGTTTATTTGAGATGTTTCTTGTTTCTTGAGGTAGGATTGTATTTCTGTAAACTTCCCTCTTAGAACTGCTTTTGCTGCATCCTGTAGATTTTGGGTCGTCGTGTTTTCATTGTCATTTGTTTCTAAGTAGTTTTTGATTTCCTCTTTGATTTCTTCAGTGATCTCTTGGTTATTTAGTAGTGTATTGTTTCACCTCCATGTGTTTATATTTTTTACAGGTATTTTGCAGTAATTGATATCTATTCTCATAACGTTGTGGTCTGAAAAGATACTTGATATGATTTCAATTTTCTTAAATTTACCAGGGCTTGATTTGTGACCCAAGATATGATCTATCCTGGAGAATGTTCTATGAGCACTTGAGAAGAAGTGTATTCTGTTGTTTTTGGATGGAATGTTCTATAAATATCAATGAGGTCCATCTTGTTTAATGTATCATTTAAAGCTTCAGTTTCCTTTTTTATTTTCATTTTGGATGATCTGTCCATTGGTGAAAGTGGAGTGTTAAAGTCCCCTGCTATGATTGTGTTGCTCTCGATTTCCCCTTTTATGGCTGTTAGCATTTACCTTATGTACTGAGGTGCTCCTATGTTGGGTGCATAAATATTTACAATTGTTATATCTTCTTCTTGGATTGATCCCGTGATCATTATGTAGTGTCCTTCTTTGTCTCTTGTAATAGTCTTTATTTTAAAGTCTATTTTGTCTGATATGAGAATTGCTACTCCAGCTTTCTTTTGATTTCCATTTGCATGGAATATTTTCTTCCATCCCCTCACTTTCGGTCTGGATGTCTTAGGTCTGAAATGGGTATCTTGTAGACAGCTATAAGGGTCTTGTTTTCGTATCCATTCAGCCAGTCTATGTCTTTTGGTTGGAGCATTTAATCCATTTACATTTAAGGTAGTTATTGATATGTATATTCCTATTACCATTTTCTTAATTGTTTTGGGTTTGTTATTATAGATCTTTTCCTTCTCTTGTGTCTCCTGCCTAGAGAAGTTCCTTTAGCATTTGTTGTAAAGCTGGTTTGGTGGTGCTGAATTCTCTTAGCTACTGCTTGTCTGTAAAGGTTTTAATTTCTCCATTGAATCTGAATGAGGTCCTTGCTGGGTAGAGTCATCTTGGATGTAAGTTTTTACTTTCATCACTTTAAATCTGTCTTGCCACTCCCCTCTTGCTTGCAGAGTTTCTGCTGAAAGATAAGCTGTTAACCTTATGGGGATTCCCTTGTATGTTAATTGTTGCTTTTCCCTTGCTGCTTTTAATATGTTTTCTTTGTATTTAATTTTTGATAGTTTGATCAATAGTGTCTTGGTGTGTTTCTCCTTGGATTTATCCTGTATGGAACTCTCTGTGCTTCCTCGACTTGATTGACTATTTCCTTTCCCATATTAGGTAAGTTTTCAACTATAACCTCTTAAAATATTTTCTCCGTCCCTTTCTTTTACTCTTCTTCTTCTGGGACCCCTATAATTCGAATGTGGGTGTGTTTAATGTTGTCCCAGAGGTCTCTGAGACTGTCCTCAATTGTTTTCATTATTCTGCTCTGTGGTAGTTATTTCCACTATTTTATCTTCCAGGTTACTTATCCATTCTTCTGCCTCAGTTATCCTGCTATTGATTCCTTCTAGAGTATTTTTAATTTCATTTATTGTGTTGTTCATCATTGTTTGTTTGCTCTTTAGTTCTTCTTGGTCCTTGTTAAACGTTTCTTGTATTTTCTGCATTCTATTTCCAAGATTTTGGATCATCTTTACTATCTTTCCTCTGAATTCGTTTTCAGGTAGAGTGCCTATTTACTCTTCATTTGTTTGGTCTGATGGGTGTTTACCTTGCCTCTTCATCTGCTGTGTGTTTTCTGTCATCTGAGTTTGCTTCACTTACTGTGTTTTGGGTTTCCTTTTTGCAGTCTGCAGGTTCTTAGTTCCCATTGTTTTTGGTGTCTGCTCCCAGTGGCTAAGGTTGGTTCAGTGGGTTGTGTATGCTACCTGGTGGAGGGGACTGGTGCCTGTGTTCTGGTGGATGAGGATGGATCTTGTCTCTCTGGTGGGCAGGACCGCATCTGGTGGTGTATTTTGGGGTGCCTGTGATCTTATTATGATTTTAGGCAGCCTCTCTGCTAATGGGTGGGGTTGTGTTCCTGTCTTGCTAGTTGTTTGGCATAGAGTGTCCAGCACTGTAGCTTGCTGGTCGTTGAGTGTAGCTGGGTCTTAGTGCTGAGATGGAGATCTCTGGGAGAGTTTTACTGTTTGATATTACGTGGAGCTGGGAGGTCTCTGGTGGACCAGTGTCCTGAACTTGGCTCTCCCACCTCAGAGGCACAGGCCTGACACCCGGCTGGAGCACCAAGACCCTGTCAGCCACACGGCCAGGTAAGTGGGGAGTTTCTTGTCTTTTGGGAAGTCTGAGGTGTTCTGCCAGCGTTCAGTAGGTGTTCTGTAGGAGTTGTTCCACATTTAGTTGTATTTCTGTTGTATTTGTGGGGAGGAAGGTGATCTTCACGTCTTATTCCTTTGCCATCTTGAAGGTGTCCCCCCAAAGGTGTTTCATGCGGTGCCAACTCTCCAGTTCCACCCATTATGTTTAATTTATCCATTTTTGTGCCCACCTCCTACTCTGGGCTGTGAGAGCTAATTAAAATAGTAAGGACTCAACAAATATTTCTTTGATTTTTCCAAACTGGCTAAGAAAAGACATTCTAAAATGTTAATTTCACTTTCCTTTTTGAAATATCTCCTGCAGAGACTGTTGACAATGTTGAAGGAACACTTAAAAGGCAGCTTCACTGAATTTAGATCTTCACATTTCCAAATATTTCATTTGGCTCCAAATGAAATATTTATGAAGAAAAAGACTCTATACATAACTTATATTATTAATTACTAAAAAAATTGTATTTAGGATCCCCCAAAATCACCTAACTAAGTATTCCACATATTTCCGTTTTCTTTCAGTTTGTCACGGCCTTCCTTAGATTCAACATTTCCGGAAGTTTTATGCCTCAGTTTGACTTATCAGCCATTCTCTTTATTAATATACTTACAGTTAATCTGGTTGTTCATGATTGTCAAAACAGGAAAACTACAACTAAGGATGATGTGGGTCTTTAGCTTAGTATATTAAAGCACTGAGTCATAGAGCTTAGAACTGGCTAAGTTTGAAGTTCAGTTCTGCTATTTTAAATAATTTGACATTGCAAAAATAACTGTTTTTTTTTTTTTTTTTTTTTTTTTGCGTTATGCGGGCCTCTCACTGTTGTGGCCTCTCCCGTTGCGGAGCACAGGCTCCAGATGCGCAGGCTCCACGGCATGTGGCATCCTCCCGGACCGGGGCACGAACCCGTGTCCCCCGCATCGGCAGGCGGGCCCCCAACCACTGTGCCACCAGGGAAGCCCCTAACTGTATATTTTTAAGAAGAGTCTCCATTTTATTATCTGCAAAATAGAAATAATGTTATCTGTCTCAAAGGATAGTTCTGTGGATTTAATGCCATGGAGCATATGAAACAGTCTGGCACATTATCTATCATGTAGTCGGTGCAGGGTAGTCATTCACTCACTCTTACTCAGGCATTTAAATGTAATGTAAATTATGAATAACCCATTGTAAGGTTGGGCACTGGGAATGGGCATTGTAAGAATCGGGAACAGAATGCGCAGAGGTAGTAAAAGTATGATGATTTGTAGTGTATTCAGTCAGTGCGCGTGGGGAGAGAATCTGGAGAACAGGGTGTCTTGAGGGTGCGAGGTGGAAAAGTTAGGTAGAAAAGCTTAGTATACAGAGGATCCAGCTCACGAACGTTGAATGCAAGACTAAGAGGCAAGGCGATCAGTAAGGAATTGTTAAATCTGTCTAACTAGGGGAGTGTCCTGGTCATATCTGTATGTAGAAAGATCACTCTGGCAACTAGAGTGGTGTTTAGGATGGAGGTGGCAGAGATATTGATACATGAAACAGGAAGACCAGTAGAAAGATGATTGTGATAGTCCAAGTCAGAGCGCTATGTTTGAATGGCAGATAGCGAGAGAGAATGGATTTCTGAAGCAGAGTATATAAAGGGAGGGAGGAGAAGTAAAGGATCACACTGAGGTTTACAGGGAAGACAGGAGAAGGATAAAGTTGTCAAGAGAAGTGGTTGAATAGGAAAACAAAGGAAATTGACAGGATGCGGAGATGGTGGTGATGGTGGTGATGGTGGTCTTGGTGGTGGAGATGGTTGAATAGGGTAGAGGAGGAATTTGGGAAAAGTCTCAGGCTTATCACAGGCATGATTTGGGAGACTGTGTGATTCACTTGAATGTGGACCATGAGAAGAGGAAATTTGAGAGAGTGATGATGGCTTTCATCTGGGATACTTTGATTTTGAAAAGCCTATGGGATTTCCTAGAGAAATTGATTACGTGGTTGAAAATAATAATATAAAATATGCACGTTTTGATGAACACTCATTCCAGTGGTTTCTAGGCTTGTTTTAACCACACACATATACCCAGTAAAATTTTTTGACTACGTACCTCCCTATTAATGTATGTACCTGAATTATTTATGCATGTTACCTTCACTAGCTAACGTCACAGCTCCTCATTGCTCCCTCAGAGCAAGGATCAGCACTAATAATTGTACATGTAAATCCATATTTTAATTAGTCCTCTTGATCATCTCAAATTGTTTGGCCAATTCTTTTGGGTTTTTTCAATGATAATTTTAATTTGTCAATGACTTTTTAAAAATTGAAGTATAGTTGATTTACAATGTTGTGTTAGTTCCAAGTGTACAGTAAAGTGATTCAGTTATACATATATATATATTCACATATATATATTCTTTTTCAGATTTTTTTCCATTATAGGTTATTACAAGATATTGAGTATAGTTCCCTGTGCTATACAGTAGGTCTTTGTTGTTTACCTATTTTATGTATAGTAATGTGTGTATGTTAATCCCATACTCCTAATTTATCCCTCCACCATGCTGCTATCCCCTTTGGTAACCATAAGTTTGTTTTCTGTGTCTGTGAGGTTGTTTCTGTTTTGTAAGTAAGTTCATTTGTGTCATTTTTTTTAGATTCCACATATAAGTGATATCATATGATATTTATCTTTCTCCTTCTGATTTACTTAATACGATAATCTCTGTGTCCATCCATGTTACTGCAAATGGCATTATTTCATTCTTTTTTATGGCTGAGTAATATTCCATTATATATATATGTCAATATATACATATATACACATATATGTGTGTGTATATACTGTGTGTGTATGTATGTATAGATATATGTATGTATATATATATATACACACACACATACCACATCTTCTTTATCCATTCATCTGTCAATGGACATTTGGGTTGTGTCCGTGCCTTGGCTATCATAACTAGTGCTACTGTGAACATTGGGATGCATGTATCTTTTCAAATTAGAGTTTTCTGGACAATTCTTGAAAAATATGATTTGATCCTTATTGTTTTGGTTTGGCATTGTGATGTGGCTGTCCTCTGCTGTTTTCTTGCTCACGTTGGGTTGAATTATTATCATTAACATCATGCACAGATTCTTTTTAAGCCACTTACTTATTTTGTGAGAGTTGCTTTAGTTAAAATCAGATAACATAATTGTAAACTGCATATCACTAGGCACAGGTAAATGCCAGGGCATCACAAGACACTGAAAGTGAAGGAAAGATGGAGCCCAGCTTCTTCATGCTGTAGGGCTCGCATTCTTCATTCCAATATCATTGGTGACTTGTGACCGTCTGATATTTGGGCTGATGTTGAAAGTCGATAATAAACACATCACTAGAAGTTCTGATATTTTTTCCTGCTTCTGTGCCCTGATTAGTAAATACTAATTGGAGTTCACTGAACTTTTACATTGAGCTGGACACTGAGTTAAGCATTTTAATACGTGAAATCTTTTCTTTGACCAAATAGGATTCCTAGAGTAAGATCAGGAAATAAACAAAAACAAAGACAAATAAAAAAACTTAATTCTTCTCTCACTCTGTTTAAACTTACTTTTATCGGGTTTCCTCTGGCATTTGAATGAAAGTTAAGGCAAGTCCATGATTTTTCCAAATTATGTTCAACAATTTTCTATTCACCTCTACTTCTCACATATAGTCTCAGTTCAGTAGTTAAAGTTTCCAGTTCAGTGTGTTACAAAATATATCAAATTTCATTTAAAGTGGAAACTTAACTTTCCTCCAGTTCCTCCTGTCTTTTCCCAATGATTTTGTCCTATCTCCTCCTTCTTGCTGAACTTCATCTTGATTTCTTCACGGTGCGGGATTTGGTGAAGGATGGAGAGATAGGAGGTAGCAAGAATCTTCCTTGACTAGTACTTTTTTGACAACTGTGCATCAGTTCTCTCTGGGCTTAGCAGGCGTTTAGTTCCAACCTTTTTGACTTACAACATTTGGTGGGTATCTTTGGAGCTTTCGTTCTTCCCTGAGATCTCTCACTTGTGATTCTTTTGATGAAGGAAAATACACGTGTTTTCCACTGCTTGCTGCCCACTCATTCCTTGGACCCTTGATCCATGTCAGGCCAGTCCCACTTTCCCCTTACTGGTGTCACCTGAAAAAAAATAAACGCACAGCCTAAAAGTTGAGAATCATGTTTCATTTGGCGGACAAAACTGAGGACTTGAGCATGGGACACAGCCCCTCAGAGAGCTCTGAGAGATTGCTCCAAAGAGGTAAGGGAGGAACCAGGTTATATAAGAACAGGTGGTTGGAACTTCGAAAGATTACTGATTACCAAAGAAAACCAGATACCTCAAGTTAATGAATTTGACTTGAGGGATCTCAAGGCGCAAGAGCCTGGGCTCATTGGAATCATTTCTTTGATATGCACCTTAGCTGTCTAGGGCCAGTATCCTGCGCTCTCCCATCCTGAGTCCCTCAGGGCGCACCTTCGGTTGAGGGGGCCATAGTGGCTTGATGGCCGCAACATCCTTTGTTTACTAACGGGGCAGGCAGCATTTTTCATTCACACTGGCGTGCCCTTTCCCTCCACTTTAGCTTTCTCTTGCATGTGGCTCACCTCCGATCCATGAGGGAAACATTCCTTTTACACAGGAGCTCAGCACTTACTTCCCAATTTGCAGCCTCTACTCTGCCTCCAGGTTTCAGCCCTCTGTAGAATTCCCTCTTTAGAATTCTTTTTTTAGATTTCTGCCGTGTGAGTCAGACACCAATCTGCCATATTCCTCCAAGCTTCTGGGACATTTATCATGTTCTCTGTGGGATCTTGTTGAAGCTTGAGGTGCAGGGCTACTCCCCTGAATCTCCCCTGGGGCTGTGTGGGAGTGGGCAGGCCGTTCTCCCTCAGACTCCACTGGTGACCCCGACGTCTCACTCTGTGTTATCCTGTGCGGGAGAGGTTAAGAATCTCAAAAAGTGCCTTTTGGCTCCCTTTTTTATACGTCCTGCATAGTGTGGTCAGGCACCCCTCTTTAGAATATATTAACTATTGTCTTGGTCTTGGCTCAAACCTAGACTAAAATAATTGTATTTGAAGTCCTATTTAATTCTCATCTGAACCCTAGGAGGTACTCATCCTCCTGTTACTGCCTGAATTTTACAGATGAGGAAACTGAGGCAAAGGGGTTTATTAATGTGCGCAGGGTCGCCCAGCTTTGTAGGTTTGTATCTCCTGGGAGATGTCTTATCTGGAAGCCTGGATGAGCTCCTCAGGTTGACCCAGGCTTAGGATGCAGGCACTCTGGGTGATCTCAGATCGGGTCATCAGCCTCAGGGCCCCAGGGATGGGGACAGAGCAAGCATCCCCTTCCACTCTCTGTCCTGAATGTGAGCTACGGCCCAGCAATCCCTGTAGGAAACTCCAGAGGAGGAGCTGGTGATACTGCTACTGGAAGGCCCTTCTCTCCCCTCTGTCTCCCGCCTGTGCTCCTTGGATGTAAATAATTTACAATGGCAACAATTAGAGGATGTGCTCCGTGTGGGATGAACCCTTTCCCTTAATGGCACTGCAGGCGTATATATAGCACGGTTCAGCCGACATGCTCTCTCCGTGCTTCAGCCCACGTCCGCAGCTCCACGCCGACCAGAGCCCCTCACAGCAGCCGGCCTGTGACTCATGGAAGGTCACAGTCAGGTCAAGGACGGTGCTCGGAAATAGAACCAGCCTCTCTTTCACAGCCTCTAAAACCCAGTGGCAGGATGTTCCCTTTATGAATGTTGGAAAAACAACAGTTCTGAAATGCATGGTGGTGGATATCTAGGGCTGTCTCTGGGATATGGGGATGGAGAGACGTGGCCGTGAGCATGGGAGTTTTTATTTGAAATGTATTTATTGTCTGTTTGTTGATTTTGAAGGGAGGGGGCAAGTGTTCAATCAGTCATAGTGGGGAGTGAATTGGGTTCTCCAAATGTTAATAAAAGCAAGGAGAAGGAATCTAAAAGAATGATACAAAAGAACTTATATACAAAACAGGAATAGACCCACAGACATAGAAAACAAACTTATGCTTACCAAAGGGGAAGGGGGGGGGTGGGATAAATTAGGAGTTTTTGATTAACATATAACACTACTATATATAAAATAGATAACCAGCAAGGACCTCCTGTATAGCACAGGGAACGGAACTACACTCAATATTTTGTAATAAGCTATAAGGGAAAAGAATCTGAAAAGAATAGATATACATGTATGTGTAACTGAATCACTTTGCTGTACACCTGAAACTAACACAACATTGTAAATCAACTAGACTTGAAAAGCAAGATAAAAAACAAACGAAACAAAAGGAGATGGATGAGTGACCTTTCCAGGTGGTGTCACAGAGCAGAAAAGGTTCCGTTGAGCCCTGTCTTGCCCAGTGAAAATAGAATACCATCCATATGTGTAATTTTAAGGTTTTAGCAGCCACATTAAAACGATTAAAAAGAAACAGGTGAAACGAATTTTAATAATATATTGTATTTACTCCAGTACATCTAAAATAGTACTATTTCAACATGTAACCAGTATAAAATATCAGTGAGATATTTTACATCCTGTTCCTCTAAGTGTTTGAGATCTGGTGGGTGTGTATTTCATACTTAACAGCACGTCTCGATTTGGATGAGCCATATTTCAAGTGCTCAATGGCCACACGTGGTCAGTGGCTCCCAACTTGGACAGCACAGCCTCCAGTTCTAACTCTGCCATTTGCCAGCTTTGTGATGTTTGGCCAGTGACTTACCCTTTCCGGACCTTAGTGTCCCCTCCCCCCCACATGTAAATGGGGACCATAACCTCTCCGTATTGCGACAAGGTCACATGTGTAAAGCAGCACATAGTAAATGCTCAGTTAATTGATTGCTGATTCCCTCCTCAAACTGACCTGCATCGCAACTAAACTGTAAGCTCCCTGCAGGAGACTGAAATACAACTTGGCCTCTGACTATATCGAAATGCAAACCGTTGCTGACCCTCTCTTTCCTTTCCTTCCACTGACATTTCTTTTACCCTGAAGCTCTGCATCGCTCACTCCTTCACTTTCTTCAGGTCGCCTCTCAAAGGTGACTTCATCAGAGCAGCTTTTCCTCAACACCTTGTATGTAAAGCAGCAGCCTCACTCTCAATCCCGCCTTATCTGCTTTGGTTTTCTTTAGAGCACTGCTCACCATCACATGTACATTTACTGCTCATTTGTTTACTTCTCCCAGCCCAACAGAAAAGAAGCCCTGCTCACTGTTTAACTTCCAGCTAAACATGTTAATGGATGAATGAATGAATTTATTGAACATCTACAGTGCTTTGCCCTTGGTGGATAGCACGGAAATGAAATATACAGTCCTTGCTTGATGAGGGATTCAGAGGGAGATACAGGTGCTTGAAGGCCCTACATGGGTCCTAAAATCTCAATAAAGCCTCTGCCACCTGGGTGCTACTCCAGGCACACGCTCCATCACTCTGCCCTCTCCCACCCCCAAGACTTGTTGTATGGCACTTGCTCTGCTGAAATTCCCTCTTGCTCATCTCTACTCACTAAAAGCTTACATGCTATGAAGGCCCCGCTCAAATACCACCTCTTGTAAGGATCCTTTCCAGGTCTCTTGGTTGGAAACATTATCTCTGGCCTCTATTCTTCCACGGGACATTTTTCTTTGCTTATAGTATTTATGACAGCCTATTTCATACTAGAACTCCTCAGGCCTCGGTGTGACTCCTCCACAATATTTTGAATCTCTAGAGGATCTAATTTCAGCTGGGTGGGATGAGGGTGGGGAGGTAGTAGAAACTATACCCATAATGAGATAGACATGGGTTAGATTCTTGAATACTTAGGACCTGCAAGCTTGGGAAAGTTATTTAATGTCTTCAAGTTCCAACGTGCTCATCTGTTAAATGGGTGGGTGTTTCTTCCCCACCTCGGGGAAGAAACCTTTGTTAACATCTAGTCTGAATTGGATGCTTTGGCTACTGCCAAGAGAACAGACATTTTTCGACCCAAGTACACAATAGATGCTCCATAAATATCAGTCATGGGACCCTTCTATTAACCCAAGTCTCCAGTACAGTTGGTGCTAATTTGGACTCGTTTACAGAATGGGAAACACTGTGTCTGTCATGATATGACAATATTTAGGTAACATACTTACTAATCCTTGCTCTTGCACAGCAAAATGTCCATTTCTATTCAAATGCACCTTATAGAGACTTCCATGTTCATTTTTTAGTGTTCTGTGGGTTATTGTGATTTTCTGAGCCAACAGAGATGTATTCAGACTTCTTCCGTGAAGCACTCACGTGTACTTGCTGAGATGTAGATTGTTTCGTAGACCCCAACTACAAAGGAGGTTCAGACACAGCTACTGACCCGTCTTGGCCCACTGCCCGGCCGAGACAATGTGGCAGCATGAAAACCAGGAGCTGGAAGACAGGAGTCTAGCCCAGTCAGCCACTCAGGTCCTGATCTTGTAAGAAGGAGTTGGATTAGAGCAGGATTTAACTTTTGCACCACTGACATTTTAGGTCCAATAGTCTTTGTCGTGGGGGGAGGGGCCATCCCGTGCACTGTAGGATATGCAGCAGCATCCCCAGCCTCTACCCACTAGATGCCAGTAGCATCCCCTCCGTTGTGACAAGCAAAGATGTCCCTTAGGTGGCAAAATGGCTGCCAGAATGAAAGCACTGGATTCCATCTTTCAAATTTCAGCAAAGAATTCTAGGACTCGGGGCTGAGGTCTTACTCTCCGACACACAGACACACCCACACATACGCTGCTGTTCCATGTCTAGCCGTGTTTCATTTTTGAAAGCTGCAGTGTTCCGAATCCTGTTTCCTTGCAAACAGTCTAACAGCCAGGCATTCTCTCCTAGGCTCCCACCCTGCACCCTCTTACAGCAGAAGCCACGCAGAAGGGCTGGATGGGTGACACGCTGTGATTTCAGTGTGCTGTAGCTCCCCGCCGGGATCTCTGAACAATCGCCTCCACCCCCTGCTTGCCGCTCAGGTGGGCTCCGGCAGACAGTTTCGACAGCTGGAGCTGTTACAGTTCTGCACTCCACATGTATGTCTTTGTTTTAGGCTCTGAACAAAACCTGAGGCCACAGCTTCTGCCAGCCCACTCCTCTGCTCACATGCCTTTTTCCTTTGCCCCTGACAGCTGCGGCCTGCAGTGCCAAGTAGATTTTTGTAGCTACTCATAATAAAATGGTGCAGTCTGACCACAGAGAGAAATCGCCAATTGGGTCGGAAATTCACATCTCTCTTTTTTTGATTTTCTCTCTTTCTTAGCTTGACTTTCTTCCCATTTTCAGCTGGAAGAGTAGACAAGTAAGGGATCATATTTCTTCATGTTTCTGTGTGGTTTTCCACTCGACAAATTGGTTTTGTCCTCGCCATGTTTTTAAGTGTTAGACATAAAAATCTGAGATCTAGAGAGAGGCCATGACTGTCCAGAGTCACACAGCCAGCAGTATATAGAAGCAGTCCTTTAAAGATTCTTGCCGGTTAAAGACTCACAGCCCCATGAGCCAAATGGACACGAACAAATAAGTACAATAAAAGATAGTAAGTACTAACATACAGCTATGTAAAGGAGCAACGAGAGCTGAAAGAAAGGAACAGCTAACAATTTTTGAGAGGAATAGAAAAAGGAAATGACCTTTGAGGACCTGACCTCAACTGGCTACTGAAGGATAAACAGGATTTGGCGGGGCAGTGGGGACTGTAGGAGCAAAGACGCTCCCAGCAGGCACTGGGTGGACATCATCAACATCAAGATTTATCATTATCTGTATCCTCATCATCATGGATGCCACTTATTGAGCACTCCCTAAAAATCTCAGGTTCTTCATGGGACACTTGACATAAATGGTGTCATTTCATTCTCATGCTAGCTCTGGGTGTAGGTGCTATTGTTAACTACATTTTACAGACCAGGAAACTGAGGCCCAGAGAAGTGAAATCACTTGCCTGAAATGATACAGTTTATAATTGATGGAACCTGCATTCCTAGCTACCTTTCAATGTAGAGTAAGATTAAGCTCTTCTAGACTAAGTGGGGTGGTGGACACAGACAGCGCAGTGTTAAACTAGCAAGTAGAATGATGTTGTGATGATGAAAACAAAACTTGTAAATTTTCCGAGGAGCCCCTACTTAAGCTCTCCCTTAGTCTTAACCATTTCTCCAACGTGGCACCCCTGTGCTGTGCTACCACCGAAAAAAGAGGCAGGCGAGACCCCACTGTTCCTTGGCTTTTAGTTCCCCTTCTGAGTACGAGAGAACCTCGAGGCTCAGTCACTGATGGGTCGATCCTCTAGTTACATTTCCTTGGGGTGAAGGAGACAGTCCACTGAGCGTTGTAGAAGTGCATTCAGATGAGCTCCATAAACTCTCCATCTGTAAGGTATTCAGCCCGGATAGTCGTGATCATGATGCATCCCAAGACTTTTTGTACTCACCTGATGATGCAGAAGCAAAGCCTGTGTTCAGCTGGTGCATGTCTGTGGGAGAGGAGGAGAGAAAGGGATTCTCGTTCACCGAGTCCCTGCTGTGAGATTCAGGTTGTTTGTGAAGATAGCGGGTGCGATGGGTACTGGAGTTCTATCTCCAAGTTCCTTCCTGGCTGTAGGAGACTCTGTTTCTGCCTTCATTCATTTCACTCTTTCAACACTTATGCCTTGAATACCTACGATGTGCCAGTGCCAAGATACAGGCGCTTAAGCCCGTCCTCTGTTTTACAGATGAGGAAACTGCATCCCTAAGAGATTCAGCAGTTTGTACGTGTTCATGCATGTTCACAGAAAATGTGAACAACAAAGCAGGAACGCAAGCCCAGATGTCCATAGATGCCACGCTCTTAACCAGCAACTGCACTGATTTTTGTAAACCCTGACACACTCTACTGATGTAAAGGATTATGATGATATGTTAAGAGCATTTTAAAAAATTTTCCTTTGTCTCTCTCTCCCTTTTATTTTGCTTCACCCTCCCCTCTTTCCTCTCTCCCTCTTTTGTTTCCTCTTTCTTTCTCTCTCTTTTTTATTCTGTTCTTCATAGGACTCCACAGAATGGAGCAAGAATGAGAGGAAAAAGGCCGGCAGAAAAGCATGAACTGGAGGTTTGTTGAGCTCCTCTACTTCCTGTTTGTATGGGGCCGTATCTCAGTGCAGCCCTCCCACCAGGAACCAGCTGGGACAGACCAACATGTCTCCAAGGAATTTGATTGGCTTATTTCAGACAGGGGGCCTTTCCACCACTCCAGGAGCTACCTGTCCTTTGTGGAAAGACACCGTCAAGGATTTACAACCAGATATAAAATATACAGGTAAGAACTGGGCTAAGCTTGCCTTTGCTTTTCATTCACTGAGTGCTTTTGGGGGTCACACATTGGCATGGGCCTTGCTGTATGGAGGAGTGTCTGAGCCAAGGCTGTTATGCACTTTTTTTTTTTTTTTTTGCGGTACGCGGGCCTCTCACTGTTGTGGCCTCTCCCGTTGCGGAGCACAGGCTCCGGACGCGCAGGCTCAGTGGCCATGGCTCAGGGGCCCAGCCGCTCCGCGGCGTGTGGGATCCTCCCGGACCGGGACACGAACCCGTGTCCCCTGCATCGGCAGGCGGACTCTCAACCACTGTGCCACCAGGGAAGCCTGCACTTTTTCATTATTAATTTATCTATTTATTTATTCATTTATCCATCTGTTTAATTTATTACATTGTGCAAGAGATTAGCAATGGTGAGTGAGAATAGCTAATATTTTTTGAGTACTTACTACTGTGTGCTGGGCATGGTGCTTAGTACTTTGTACACTATCTCATTAAACCTTACAGTAACATCAGAGATAGCATCTGTTTGTTTTCTCCACTTTATAGAAGGGGTAACTGGGCTTCTGCCAGGTGAAATAACTTGTCCAAAGTCACACAGTCTGTGAGTGGTGGGACTGGGATTCAAGCCCTGGTTTATCTGCATCCATAGTCACAGACCGTATTTTTAGTCAGTTACATCAGGTGTAGGCTGTGTTGTTTTGCAGATGCTATTAATATAGCAAATATCCTACCCAAACATATTCACACATTTGGAAACAAGGAGGGACACTCAATGAATACCTCTTTCTTGAGCAAGTCTGAACTGGTCTTTGGCCTTCTGGAATCCTCCTCATCCCAAAAGGACTTAGCCCCAAATTCTTCCTCTTTGAGGGTCTAAGAAACCATCTTGGACTCTCCCCACTCGACTTGATCACCCTCTCTTTGATATTTCCACAGCTCTCTACACTTACATCTCTTTAGTTGTCAACCATTTGGAGAAATACCATTCTTATATTTCTCTTTCACCTTGCTGGAAACTCTCTGAGGCCAGGACTTACATATAATTCATTTCTGGATCCCCAGAGTGATTTTTGTTCTGCCTTGTATCATAAGGACACGAAAAATGTGGACTTAAATAAATTGGAGAATGCAAAAAACTCTCTAGAGCTCTCTCTAAGGCAGCTTAAGCTTTGTCTTAAGGTCAAAGAACACTTCCGGGCCAATTGAAATAGGAGACGAGGAGGCATGGTGGAGGAAAAAATCCTAACCTGCAGCTGGGACGCCGTGAATTCAGGTCTTACATCTTCTATGTATTTGACATAAAAATGGGCATATCTCCTTTGCACATTGTGTGGCATTGTGGACTAGGGATGGATGATTCATGAATTTGCTACCAGCTACAGATGCCTGTGATTCTGTGCTGATAGCCAAATCGGAGTTTGAAAGTTGGCCCTTATACGAAAGAAAGTTTGCATCTACTTCTGTGTTCATATTTCACCTTTGCTTTTCCTTGGATTCCACTGCTAAAACAAAAGTTTGCAGTCATCCAACAAGCTGATTTCTAAGATCCTTTCTAGCTCTAAAATTAAATATAAGATTTAACCAAGGTCACATGGTTAATTAAATGATGGAGTTTAATCCAGAAGTCAGGGCCCTGGTCATCTAGTTATTACTTCCTTCCTTTATTTAATCCTCAAATAATTATTAAGCACCAGCTAGAGGCCCAGCACTGTGTTTAAGGCAGATGACACGATGGCGAGTAAAACAAACATCGTCCTTGCTCTCATAGCAGTACACTAATTAAACACACACACACACACACACACACACACAAGTGCTACAAAAGGGAAAGTGCAGGATAGGCATAATTGGAAGATCATAAACATTGATTTGGGACCTATTGTGTGAAAGATTAGGTGGGGCTCCTATTGTAATCTTCACCTGGACACACATGCAAATAGGTACGCAGAGATGTGTGTGCTCATCTAGGCCAGGTTCAGACCAGAGCAAAAGCCAACAAGGATGTGCTCTCCAGGGCTGTTGTCAATTGACGTTCTCTCTTTACTACTTTGTTGAAACACTAAAGCATGTCCACAGGTGATTCGAAGTGTGTCTTCCTCTGTGCTAACATGGACATAGCACATTAGAAACTTGACATTTGCATCATGAAAGAAAGGCTTTACTACCAGCATGTGCCATATTATCTGAGGCTACAGAGCCAGCCTTTCTGAAATGTCCTAGACCTCAAGCTTCGGCCAGTCCCCACAACCCTAGAATCCAGGCTAGAGCCCAGGGTGATCTGGGAGCTTCAGAAACTGGGAAGAAGTCTGCTGTCCTCACTTAAGTGGGTTAAGGCCATCTCTTTTCTCATTCATATGCAGGCAGAGGCTGGCTTCAGCTCATAGAGTCGTGGTGGGGAGTTTGTGCCACTGGCAATGATGAGAACCTTTCAAATTAAATCCCAGCAGAAGTCCTCTCTCCTGTTGCTTCGCACGCTGAGCAATAAACTGTGCACGAACAGTAGTCTGGGTGCACGAGGTTCGTGCTCTGTCACTCCTAAGTCTGAGCTGACGTGTGGAGGCTGGGGGAGTTTTCTGAACTTGAATCTGCCTGGGTACAGGGACAGCATCCTTGATCCTGGAGGCAGAGAACCAGGGTCCTGGCTCAATCCGCCCACCTCCCCGCTCTGTGATTTAGGCCAAGTAGTGGGCTTCTCTGAGCTCCTGTTTTCTCATCTGCGGGAGGGGAATGTTCGCTAAGATGCTCTCCAAGGTCCTTCCCTTCTCTGAAAGTCTATGATTCCATGAAATATTGTCATTTGGAAATACAGCATGGGATATCGGAGAGGACTCTGGACTTCGAGTCTGCAGACTCAGGAGTTGTTTATTTTGGAGCTGCTTACTAGCTTCCTCATCCTGGAAATGTTCTGAAAGTCTATGATTCCATGAAATATTGTCATTTGGAAATACAGCATGGGATATCGGAGAGGACTCTGGACTTCGAGTCTGCAGACTCAGGAGTTGTTTATTTTGGAGCTGCTTACTAGCTTCCTCATCCTGTAAATGTATTCATGCATCATTCACTCAAGCATACATCCAGTGCTTTAGAATTTAACACCAATCATGTACTGTAAGCCGTGCTATGATTTGGTAATATAGAGAGGACCAAAAGAGAACAACAAAGCTCGCACACATACACACACACACACCCCACAACGTGCAAGGTCCATCGCCTCTTTCACCAAGCTCAGAGGTGGGGTGGAAGATGGAGGGAAAAAAGAGTAAATAAGCAAACAATTATCATCCCACAGGGAGGTATGAATAAGTAACCGCTCAGATACTCAATATTCTCTTCTCTAGAAAGGAACAGTGATGTCTGTCCCACCTACAAGGTCAAATGAGATTAACTTGATGTGAGATGCTTTGTAAAATTTAAATTTTCTTATATCTGGAAAATTTTTTTCATTAAGGTTCGAAATCATCATTCTAATAAAATCATTTAGTTTCACTTTCTGGTAAGCCCATACATATATTAATCGTTAAATAGTCTGTGAGGGAAATACTAATATTGTACCTATTACGAATGAGAAAACTCAGGCGTCAAGAGGTGAAGGAGATTGTCCACATCACACATCTGGGATGTGGTAGAGCTAGGAATAAAAGCAGGCCTCTGAGATTCCACAATGTGAGCCCTTAACTCTATGTTGTCATAACCCTCTCTTAGTTCTTAGTTACCTAGTGTATGACCAAATACTCAGAGACTTCCGCTGACCATGGACAAGTTGCAGCCTCTCTGTGACTTAGTTTTCTCATCTGTAAAATGGAGATAATATTAAATGCCTTGTGTAGCTGTGGCAAGAAATAGTTTAGCTATCAATCATGGAGAGCTTGGAATTTTGCAGGAGCTGTTCCCTCCTTGACCTCAGACAGCTGATGGTATTGCTAGAAATGATTTCTTTTCTTCTTGTGGTATTTTAAAAGTCAGTTTGGTCCAATGGGTGTTTCCTGTGTTCCCACTGCCTTTTTGTGTTTTATTTTTGTTTCTCTTTTCCTGACTTTGAGATCATCAGTAGTTGCTGTAAATTTGGCAGTTATTTCAGAGGTGGATTTAAAAGGAGGATTGTGGTACCCTTTGTAAGCTTTGGCTTTGGAGAGTCAGGGCCGGGGGGTGGGGGTCACTGATAATGGTGGTCACTATGCCACAAGACGTGGTTTCATATTGAGTGGTTTTCCCTACAGGTTTCAGAGCAAGTGGTTTGTGGCTTATGGTGCACCTTCCTTTGAGCCTTAAATAAGTACCTAAAAGTTGAATGTAAATCAAATCTTGGTAAACCAGGTCTGATTGCCTAACCATCTTGCACATTTATCAGAGTTGCATAAATCTTTGTTCTAATCCACCATCTTGATGGTTCCTTCATGTGTTTCACAAAAATATCTTTTGTAGGTTTTGTGGCAAAGATACTTCGCTAAATGAATGGGGCTGGCGCTGGGTGGATGATTCTGCTGAGGTGAATGAGATGTGACCCTTGTCCAGAAATCATTCAGGAGTATATATTGGAAATGCTGGAGAGGGTGTGGAGAAAAGGGACCCCTCTTGCATTGTTGGGACGAATGTAAATTGATAACAGCCACTATGGAGAACAGTATGGAGGTTCCTTAAAAAACTACAAATAGAACTACCATACGACCCAGCAATCCCACTACTGGGCATATACCCTGAGAAGACCATAATTCAAAAAGAGTCATGTACCAAAATGTTCATTGCAGCACTATTTACAATAGCCAGGACATGGAAGCAACCTAAGCATCCATCGACAGATGAATGGATAAAGAAGACGTGGCACATATATACAATGGAATATTACTCAGCCATAAAACGAAACGAAATTGAGTTATCTGTAGTGAGGTGGATGGACCTAGAGTCTGTCATAGAGAGTGAAGTAAGTCAGAAAGAGAAAAACAAATACCATATGCTAACACATATATATGGAATCCAAAAAAAAAAAAGGGTCTGAAGAACGTAGGGGCAGGACAGGAATAAAGACACAGATGTAGAGAATGGACTTGAGGACACGGGGAGGGGGAAAGGTAAGCTGGGACCAAGTGAGAGAGTGGCATGCATGTATATACACTGCCAAATGTAAAACAGATAGCTAGTGGGAAGCAGCCACATAGCACAGGGAGTTCAGCTCCATGCTTTGTGATGTGACGAAGTGAGAGAGTGGCATGGACATATATACACTACCAAATGTAAAATAGATAGCTAGTGGGAAGCAGCCGCACAGCACAGGGAGTTCAGCCTCATGCTTTGTGACCACCTAGAGGGGTGGGATAGGGAGGGTGGGAGGGAGACGCAAGAGGGAGGGGATATGCGGATATATGTATACGTATAACTGATTCACTTTGTTATACAGCAGCAACTAACACAACAATGTAAATGCAATTATACTCCAATAAAGATGTTAAAAATAAATTAATTAATTTTTTTAAAAGAAGGGTGTATATTGGGCGCGTAGGTTGTCAGATGCTGTGCACTGGGGAATTGATGATATATAAAGTAGACAGGTCCCTGCTTCAAGGAGCTTACAGACATGGGGTGGTGAGGGTGAAGTCCACCACCGCGCCATTCAGGATGCTGTGGTTGAACTTGAAAGGAGACCCCCCCCCAACCTCTGTATTCCAGATAGAATCTTGATATCACATAGTGCAAGGGTTGTATTTCTATTAGTGTGGCTCAAATTAGGCTAAATCAGCATTTCTTAAAGTATCTCACATGGAGCTGGAGTTCAATGCGATGTTAAAAGGCATTTCTAGAAAAAAAAATCCCATAGTCAAATAAATAATAATAAAAACAGTAATAAGGATAAGTCAGTTGCTAACGTTGAAAGATTACCACGTGTCTGGCATGGACACACAGTGTATAAATTACTGCAACAGATTGGCCCTTATAATAATCCTGTGCTTAGGTATTGTTATCATCCCCATTTACATAACTTGCCCAAGGAAAGAGAGCTACTTCACGGTAGAGTAGAATGTATCACAAACAAGCAGATTCCAGAGTCTGCGTGTTTAACCATGCTATATTGCCTCCCAAATGACATAGATATATTTGTTTGGAAAACCAAGCAAAGTTATACAGCCTTCCTTACCGCAGGGCTTTTCAAGGTCTTTCCTAGACTGTTTAACAATGTTTAACCAAACCTCTTTGACCCTACAACCTCTTTTTCTCAGAGAGATCGGAATTCAGGTGAGCAGGCTTCAGGAGGCACTGGCTCTACCTGGCTTTGGCAGCTTGAGTGTTGCTTCTTTGGATGCCAGCCTGTGTCAAAGCGATCTGAAAAGACATCGCTTCCACTTGGGGAGCTGGCCCCTGGCTGAGGAAGCCACCCTACCTGTTGGGATTTTGCTTGGAACACTTTGATCTAAATCTACTTCCTGGTTTATAATTCAAAGAAATGGAATTAACAGCTTCAGTTTTCCTATCACAAGTAATAACCTTATCTTTTTTTCCTCCTCCTTCTCATTTCTTAAACTTCTGCACTACTATTTCTTATTCCTAAATTTGGCATTTCACCCTATGGGTATGGGGAGGAAAACTTCAACAGAGGCCAGAGCCAAAGTTACAGAGGAAGGTGAAACCTTGGTTTAATATGCAAAGAAGTGACTGCACATCAGAATCACCTGCAAAGCTTTTAAAACATTCCGATGCCTGGGTCCTTCCTCAGATATTTGGATTTGTAATTGGTCTAGGATAGACATGAGAACCACCAACCTAGGGGTGATTTTGCTTCCTAATGGGACATTTAGAAATGTCAGGGGGGCATTTTTGGTTGTCACAGTTGGTTGTGGGGAGGCGGTTTGCTACTGGCATCTGGTGGGTAGAAGCCAGGGATCTGGGATACAGCTGAACACCCTACAATGCAGAGACAGCCCTCTGCAGCAAAGAATTATCTGGCTCACAAGGCCAGTAGCATAGAGGTTGAACACCTTTGCTCTAAAGTAAGGATTTTAGGAAAAAAGGAAAAGGGATTGTGGGAAGGATATTAGAAAAAATGGTTTTAGATTTTGGTCATCATGAGTTTGAGTTGGAATGAAGTATAGGTGCCAGTGCAGTGGCTGGGTTCCCAAAAAAACCTGGCTGCAGGACCAAAGGGGAAGGGATTTTCCATGTTTTTAGACATGCCCTCAGATCAGGGTGGTAGTTGATGCATTAAGGAAGGTGAATTGATTTTTGCTTCCTGCTGCAGAGAAGTAGCATTTAAGGGAAACTAGTTTTCTATCCCAGAAATAACCAGCCTCCATTCCTCCAGGAGTTCTGGGAGATTTGGTGAGTTTCTCATCTGACTACAGTATTCTATAGGAGGTAAGATTTTTAGGCACCCACTGTTAGGTTCAGATACACATGGCCTGAGTCATAAAAAACCAGCTTGGGCAAAGTGCATTAAGGGATACTTTTTTTTTTTTTCTTTAAGTGGACTCAGAAAAAGATGAGACTGGGACGGTGTCCCACGTCTGTCATTGTCAATTTCATCCACTTAGAGGTTGGCATCACTGGTGAGAATCAATACCCTGTGCCCTTGCCCCTACCTTATCCCTCATTCAATCCAAATTTTGGATCAAGCTCTCCCTGAATAGAGAGGGATGGGGAGGGATAGTCAGCAAACATCTCCCAGGCCACTTGGTGTCAATTCAGAGATAATCTTCTGTGTTGATTATTTAAAATTGATCTTCCACTTCTAAGCCCAATAGCTTTATTGCTACCAAATTGGTACCTTTGCAGTACTTTACCTCTTTGCTCCCATTCCATTACCAAAGTGACTTCTGTGAGCTGCTAGGCTTAGCTTGCTGCAATCTCTGCAGAGCAATTGTTCAGCTTTAGTCAGGAGCCATGTCTGAATATGGACTGGCTCTTGCACACCTCCCTCCAAAGGACAGACTGACACGGGGTCTTAAAACTGACATAATAAGATAGGGTGATTGTTATGACTGGGGAAATTAGGAGGCGAATGAAGACAAGCCCTTGGAGCTTCAGACTCTATGCCCCAAATCTTGGCTAAGGAAGAGAGAAAGGGACCCGATCTGTGATCTGGAGCACCTGCCACTCATTCATTCATTTGAAAAATGTTTGCTGATCTCCGAATTCCTACTGACCAGTCTCTACGACAGTTCCCTGGAGATAGGGAGAGGAAAGACTGGATCCCTGACCTCAAGGAATTCCAAGTGTCTTGGGGAAAACTAACTGATGGGCAGATAACCACAGTGCCATAGGCTCAGTTCCCTGATTGATCAATACGCTGGGTGCTGTGTTTGTGGTGGGGATGGGAACTGCCCTTGGCATTGGGATCATGAATGTGGGGAACGATGGGGGGGAAAGACAAATCTAGGGAGTCTTCCTAGAGGAAGGGGTATTTGACTCAGTCTTCAAGGAGGATTAGGATTTTATGAGAAGCCAGTGGGGGGAAAAGCAGCCCAGATAAAGGGAGGTAGCTCCTGCAAAGGCAAAGAGGCAGAAGAAAGCCTGGAACTATGTCTGTGTGTGTGTGTGTGTGTGTGTGTGTGTGTGTGTGTGTGTGTGTGTATTTTGAGTAGTATAGTAGTCCCCTCTTAGCCAAGGTTTCATGTTCTGTGGTTTCAGTTACAATCAACTGCTGTCCAAAAATATTAAATGGAAAATTCCAGAAATAAACAACTCAAAAGTTTCAAATTGCACACCATTCTGAGTAGGATGATGAAATCTTGTACTGTCCAGCTCCACCCCTCCCAGGACCCGAATCCTCCCTTTGTCCAGTGTATCCCCTCCCGTTAATCAGTAGCCATCTCGGTTTTGGTTTTCAGGTCAATTGTCTTGGGATCTCAATGCTTATGTTCAAGTAGCTCTTATTTTACTTAATAATAGCCCCAAAGTGCCAGAGTGGTGATGCTGGCAATTCAAATAGGCCACAGAGAAACGGTCCGGTGCTTCCTTTAAGTGAAAAGGTGAAAGTTCCCAACTTAACAAGGAAGGAAAAACACTTATATGCTGAGGTTGCTAAGATCTATGGTAAGAATGAATCTTCTATCTGTGAGATTGTGAAGAAGGAAACTGAAATTCATGCTAGCTTTGCTGTCACACCTCAGACTGCAAAAGTTATGGCCAAAGTGCATGATAAGGGCTTAGTTAAGGTGGAAAAGGCATTACAGTTTTGTTTTGTTTTTTTTTGCGGTACGCGGGCCTCTCACCGCTGTGGCCTCTCCCGCTGCGGAGCACAGGCTCCGGACGCGCAGGCCCAGCGGCCATGGCTCACGGGCCCAGCCGCTCCGCGGCATGTGGGATCCTCCTGGACCGGGGCACGAACCCATGTCCCCTGCATCGGCAGGCGGACTCCCAACCACTGCGCCACCAGGGAAGCCCAGCATTACATTTTTATCATAAGGTATTTATAGAGAAAGAAAGGTGAGGGGGAGAGACCACATTCACATAACTTTTTTACAGTATATTGTTATAATTGTTCTATTTTATTATTAGTTACTGTTGTTAAATTCTTACTGTGCCTAATTTATGTATCAAACTTTATCAAAGGTATGTATATACAGGAAAAACATATGGTATACATAGTGTTCAGTACTATCCATGGTTTCAGGCACCCACTGGGCATCTTGGAACGTTTCCTCCACCAATGGGGTGGTCCTACTGTAGAGATGATAGGAAATAACGCTGGATGACAGCTTGGAGTCAACAGTGAAAGGAATTTAGGATGGCAAATTGATTTCAAACAACCTTCAAACTCCAGTTAATTGTCAGAGTACTAGTACATATCTCTTTAGAGCAGTGGGGGTTTTTTTGTTTGTTTCATTTTTACATTTCCTGACCTCATTCATGCTAAGAAATACATTTCACATTGGCACTCAGTAAACCTAGAGATAAGAAGATATGTAATTGAAATGAAAACTCATGAAAAAAATACTTAACCTTACTCCATGTGATGCATCTTGATATTTTCTACTCTATACCGTTCTAATATAACCTATTCCTTTCTGATTCATTTATTTTTTAAAATACTGATGTCTACCAGCTTCATTGATTTCAGCCTCCACTAACGGGGTAGACCTTGCAGTTTGAAAAACACTGACTTTGAGTCTATGTTGTGGTTACGTTTTGGCTCAGAGGAAAATTGCGCCATGTTTGAGAAGCAGAGTTTGCCGTGGATTCAGGTTAGAACCTGTTCCTTGTCTGATAGAGGCGACAGGAAAACAGTGAAGGGTTTGAAACGTGAGGCTGGCGTGGTCCGACATACATTTAGAAATACTGCTCTGGCTGCAGCATGAGGAATGCATGGAAGGGAATGAGAGAGAAGGGTTAGAAACCTGTGGCAGTAATTCAGGGGAGAGGAAGGGGACACTGGAGCCAAGACAAAGGCTATAAAGATGGAATTCATTAACTCCCAAGTACCACTCAGGTCCACCAACAAAGCTGCTTGGGACCTACCTGTCAGGCAGCTCCCTTCCTGGGCTGCATCCAGGCTTACCTGCCCTAGTTCCATTCTAGGCACCCTGTGGCAGGATGCATTCCTTTATGGAGAGTTCTACAGCCACTGGATACTTTTGTGTCTCTTAAGAAAGGAACCAGAATGCCCAGGCTTCTGCTCCAGGCTATTTCCTTATCTCTCAAGGCCTTCCATCTGGGCATGAGAATTACTAGGTCTCATTAGCAGTGGATTCCCAGACTAGCTTGGAGGAAGGCTTTGCATCCCACCCTTTTATCTGCTCTTGACTTGTCTCTGCAAACCTTGATGGAAACTTCCAGCCACAAGTCAGTATCTAAGCTGATGTGAACCCTAACACAGCCGCTGAAGTTTAGCGAGGAAGAGCAGGTCTTTAGGCTCAGGCAGACCTTGGTTTGAATCCTGGCTCTGCCAGGTATGATCCCATTTAGCAGAGAGCAAGTGCTTGAGGACCAGTAACTAAAACAAGTTACCCATTTGTATTTGAAACACCCCTACCTGCAAATTCATCCCTAAGAACTCTGCGAAAGGTTGCAGGAGACCTCCAACCACAAGAGGGGTGCTTGACCTGTGGGCACTGTAACTCAGGTGTGCTAGGAAGGCAGCATAACTCCAGTCTCATATGAAGAGGACACTTATCTGGAGGAAAACACAGAAAGAGGACAAGAGAGAGGAAGATTGCTGATGCCCTGTGACACATGCAGCAGGAATCCAGAGGTCTGCACACTGGCAAAGCATCCTTAAGCAATCAGCATGCATTGATTCCTGTAAACAGTACACGTCCCATGATTTGCAAGCGTCTAATTTATTAATCAGCCCAGGTGACAGGAGCAGTCTGCGACCTCTCATCTTCTCGGTGCCTGCCAGGTTGTCTTTGATGTGTATTGCTCGGGAGACATTGGGCCCCCAGAGATGGCTTCCGACCTCAGCACCTTCACAGTAATCAGCAGCAGGATGGGGTGTGTACAGTGGTGAGGGTAACTCTGCTTTTTCTCAAATTGCAGCCTTGTTGTTGACAGAAGGCCAGCAGCCTCCATCCCTGAGCGCTTGTGACAAGCTCTCTGTGACTCTAGTATGACACCCGGCTTTATACCACGTTGATGGGGGAGGGTGGTTTGTGTGAGAAAAAAGGAGGTGAATATAAATGATACAGAAGTCTCTGCACTGCTAAATGGTTTGGGATTGTCTGATTTGGGAAGGAACTGCTCATCTGTGCCTGAATTCGGCAAGGATTTGTTGAATCCCTACCAGGTGCAGGGACTGTGTTAGCCTCTGCTGACACCAGAGTGTTACCGACCTGTGGCCTCAAGAGCACCAAATGTAGCTGGGGGGAAACAGACAATAAGCAACCACATTGCTACCTCGTATAAGGAGTGCAGGGAAAGAAGTATAAAATGCAGTATTAGTGTGAAGGAAGGGTGCTGAAGTTGACCTTGCAAGATTAAGAAAGCCTTTAAAGAAGAAAAAATTTTTCTGAGATCTGGATGGTGGGAGTTACGCAAAGGAAGTTAGCGCTGTGTGTGTGTGTGTGTGTGTGTGTGTGTGTGTGTGTTTTGAGGGGGTATCTGTAAAGAGGTAGACTTGTTCTGGGACCTGCAGATAACTCATTGTGAGTGATAGGCAGAGAAAATGTTAGCATGCAGGCCAGAGAAATCAGAAGGGGTTCAGGTCACGAAGCCCTATGAATGTTATATAAAAGACTTTGAACTTTACCCTAAGGTGATGGCTCCCACACTTTCTCATTTCAAGATGCTCTTAAAGTCTCAGTGATTTTATTTCCCTAGGTCAGAGAAATACCAGTAATTCTGTTTATTAAGTACGTAAGTACAAACAACTTAATGAAGTATTTATGTCCCCAAAAATTTAGTAGCCATTTGGAAAATAATACATGTGAATCTAAGGAAAAAACAGTATCTTTATTTTATCCTTAAACAACCACAGTTACTACTGCTCAACCCTTGCAATTCGATACAGCCACCTTCCTTTCCTGTTCCTTGTTAATTTTTCTGCAGTTTTATAATTGTACCAACTGCCAAAAACCCACCTTAACAAAGATATGCCATTACTGAAAGAAATGTAGTGTGTTTTCATGTTGAAACTGTGAACTACCTCAGGGCAGTAGTTTTTGTGATACCCAATAAATATCAAGTATCCCTCATTTCACTTAAACATTAAAAATATCCCACTGTGCTCCTATGGCTTGCTATGGTACTTTGCAGCATCTCAGCACACAATTTAGGAACCAGGTTCTAAGGACAATAGGGATTTAGAGGATTTTGCCCAGTGGCAAAGCATGTTCAGGTTGTCGTCTTAGAAAGATCACTTCTGCTAAAATGGAGACAATGCACTGATGGGGGAAAGTTGGGAGAGGGTGCAAAAATGTATGGCAAGAAAATAGAATGCTATGGCAGTGACCCGCGTGAGAAAGGAGAGTATCTTGGAGTAAAGTAGCATTGGTGGGGATTTGAGATATGTTTTTCTTAATTTTTTAAAATTTAAAATTATTATAGATTGGCAAGAAGTTGCAGAGACAGTATAGAGAGATCCCATGTACCCTTCACCCAGTTTCCCCCAAGGGATACATCTTATATAACTAGAGTACAATATCAAAACCAGGACACTGACATTGGTACACTGTGTGTGTATAGTCTGTGCTATTTTATCACATGTGTAGATTCATGTAACCACCACCACAATCAAGATACAGAACAGTTTCATCACCTCAAAGATTTCCCTAGTGCTATCTGCTTAGAGTCACAAGTCTCCTTTTTCCCTATCATCCCTAACCCCTGGCAGCCACTAATTTGTTTCCCATCTCTGTAATTGCATCATTTCAAAAATGTCATGTAAACAAAATCATAACTTGAGGTACTTTAAGGAGACTCAGTGTTTGGATGTGAATGTTGAAAGAGAGGGAATGCTCAAGATGCAAAGGACTTAGCAAGGTCATACTTTAAGTGATGAATCACTTGATCTAGGTTAAATAGGAAAAAGAATGGGGGAACATTTTTAACTTGGTCAACTGGTGGGTGGTTTTACTTTTTATTAAGATAGGGAGCCTTGGGAGGCCAGGAGGGTTTGGGGGCGTTGTTTGTGTCTGAAGATGATGAGGTGGCTTTGGAAATGTTGAATTTAAACTACCTGGAACATCCAAATAGAGACTTGGTAGGTAGTTGTTTTATAAATGGTTCTAACCCTCAAAAGAGAGTGCTTGAAAAAAAAAATACAGTCATCAGGTTACCAATGGTAATTGAAAACATCCCTTGGGAGTCTTCACTTATGGAAGAGCCTGTTTAACATGTGCAGAGAAAAACATTGAGAAGTTGAGGAATGGCCAGTAGAAAGGAGCAAAATCAGGGACAATTGGTACCATGCAAGCCAAAATAAATGGGTGTTTAAGAGAGAAGGTAATCAGAGGCCATGGTTTCTGATATATTACTTAAGGTAAGAACTGAAAGTAGTCTTTTATACTTAAAATCTTGACCTTGGCAAGAACTATTTAAATGGAATGTTGGGGACAGAAGCCAAATTGCAGTGGGTTGAAAAATAAGGGAGAAGCAAGAGAGTAGATATATTTTTTTAAGAAGCATGCCTCTGAAAGGCAGCAGGGATGTGAAATAAAAAGAAGGCTTTTTTATTGTCTTTGTTTGGTTTCTAAGAGGGAAGGTGACGGTGAAAAGAGGGAGAGACTGATGCTGAGGGGCAGAGTGGGGTTAGTTTTGATGAGGTGATTCCTGAAGGGGAAGGGAGGGAAAAGGTAAGAGCTTAGATTGAGGTAAAAGAAGGGATGCCTTTGAGCTGAAATAGGAAGAAAGAAGGGAAAGAGGTGTGGGTGCAGATAGATCTGTTGATTTCACGCCTGGTGATTTGAAGGGACTTCCAATGGCTTCTGTTCTCTTCGTGAAGTAGGATGTGAAACCAGTTGCTGTGGAAGGGGTTACCTGGGAGTGCAAAAAAAAAAAATGCAATGTTATGAAATAGTTAATCTGAAGAATGGTAGAAAGATCAGATTAAGGAAATATAAAAGGATCACCAGGAAGCAGTTAGCGTTCTGACCATGTTTGTGATCACATTTTATAACAGTTGTAGTCTGTGCAGCTGAGATATTATTCTCCCAAAGAACTGAAAATTTAAGGTAAGATCATGGATAGTGGATGTGGGTTCAGACAGGGTGGGGTTTGCCAAGTGGATGAGATGGAAGGACAATTGGGTAAAGGAGTTACAGGTATGGGTCAAAGGTAAATGTAGGGATGGATCATTGGATCTCAGTCAATCCAAAAGGAAGTGAAGAGAGGTGATAGCGGATAAAGGGAAAGAAGATGGTCATGGGCCAAGCAGTCTTAAAGAGGTAGGGAGAAGGTGTTGTGATAGACAAGTCGGAGACTAGAAGGTTTTAACATAATGCGTCAGAGTTAGAGGAACTTTGGGAGCTGACACACTTTAGTAGTCATCATGGGAGGAAGTAGGATGCTGGAGGAGAGCAAGGGTGAAGATCATTGAGATGAAGTAGGTCAAGAGGCTGAGAGGCTGAGGGTATTGGATGTTAGGTATAAAGACAGGACTTGGGGTGAAGACATAGTTTGAAAATCAGATGCTGTTCAATTAACATGAGAGAATACCTCGGAATTTGGTTATTGAACACAAGGAAGAAATGAATGCAGAGGATGAGGTGGAGGAGAAAATCCGTAACAGAAGATTTGCTTTCAATTCTTTGTCCCTTCTCCATTAGATCTTTGAATAATGTCTAGCCTCTCTGAGCCTCGATTTCCTCCTTCTTTTTTTTTTTTTAACATCTTTATTGGAGTATAATTGCTTTACGATGGTGTGTTAGTTTCAGCAGAATAACTGGGGCAGAAGAAAGTATAAGTGAGCTGGAAGACAGATGGTGGAATTCACTGCCACAGAACAGATTAAAGAAAAAATAATGAAAAGAAATGAAGACAGCCTAAGACACCTCTGGGACATATTAAATTAACCAACATTCTAATTATAGGGGAACCAGAAGAAGAAGAGATAAAGAAAGGATCTGAGAAAATCTTTGAAGATATTATAGTTAAAAACTTCCTAACATGAGAAAGGAAATAGCCCCCTACAACCAAGATTACTCTACCCAGCAAGGATCTCATTCAGATTTGATGGAGAAATTAAAACCTTTACAGACAAGCAAAAGCTGAGAGAGTTCAGCACCACCAAACCAGCTTTACAACAAATGCTAAAGGAACTTCTCTAGGCAAGAAACACAAGAGAAGGAAAAGACCTACAAGAACAACCGGAAACAATTCAGTAAATGGTAATAGGACCATACATATCGATAATTACTTTAAATGTAAATGGATTAAATGCTCCCACCAAAAGACACAGCCTGGCTGAATGGATACAAAAACAAGACCCATATATATGCTGTCTACAAGAGACCCACTTCAGACCTAGGGACACATACAGACTGAAAGTGAGGGGATGGAAAAAGGCATTCCATGCAAATGGAAATCAGAAGAAAGCTGGAGTAGTGGTTCTCATATCAGACAAAATAGACTTTAAAATAAAGACTATTACAAGAGACAGAGAAGGACACTACATAATGATCAAGGGATCGATCCATGAAGAAGATATAACAATTGTAAATATTTATGCACCCAACCTAGGAGCACCTCAATACATAAGGCAAATACTAACAGCCATAAAAGGGGACATCGACAGTAACACAATCATAGTAGGGGACTTTAACACCCCACTTTCACCAATGGACAGATCATCCAAAATGAAAATAAATAAGGAAACACAAGTTTTAAATGATACATTAAACAAGATGGACTTAATTGATATTTATAGGACATTCCATCCTCCTTCTTAAAGAGGAACTTTCAATCTTTACGTTCCCAACAGAGATGTAGAGTGTGATGCTCAAAAGGGGAAGAGGAAGTAAATGTGCTTAGTAAATCCTGCACCTTCGTGTAAATATGGGCCCTATTGTTTCTGTTTACTGGCACCGGGAGATTGACTTTGGATTCCTTTCACTGCTCTGATGCAAGATTGTGCTTTGCTGCCTAATCAGTGCATTTGAATAGCCTGATTTCAGAATATCATTCTAGGATAACAGAGTGAACGGCAGCTGTAGTATTGGAGACGGACTGTTAGATGTACTATCTTTTAGATGTCTAGAATAAATGCGCGAGTACAGTTGACCCAGACAAATTGACTGGTGAAAGGATAACTTGTGCTTCAACATAATGAGTTCAATATTCTTCTGATTTACAAAAAAAGCACTGAGGCACTCAGGCCTGGGATGCTTGTCAGCAAAAGGGAAATGTAGATTGTATTGCATTTCCTTTAGACAGCACTGAGGTCTCACTAACAGCTTCAGCTCAACCTGCTTTTATTTTCTTTTTAATTTTGATTTTTAAATTTTTGGCCACACTGTGCAGCCTGCAGGATCTTAGTCCCCCGACCAGGGATTGAACCCATGCCCCCTGCAGTGGAAGCTCGGAGTCTTAACCACTGGACCACCAGGGAAGTCCCTCAACCTGCTTTTAAATTTAATAGTAGTAGTAGCAGCAGCAGTAGTAAGGGCAAGGGAAGGGACTACTAGGGAGCAGGGGCTTCTAAAGACAGAACGTTCAGGAAGGGGCACCTCCTTACCATGTAACTCTCCCACCCTTGCTGTTTCAAGTTGAGCTGAATAAGATAATGGGAGGAATTCCAAAACAGAATCCAGTTGGAATTCATTCCAGAACCAAGAACAATGTTGAAAAACAAAGCACACACAAAATGGAACTAGTGAACTAGTGTGACATGATACTGAATATATTAATAGCTGAATAACCTAACAACCTTCCTAAGTAATTTGATCCTCACAACAATCCTATGTGACAGCTATTACCTTTCATCCCACGTTACAGATGAGGAAATGGAGGCTCACAGAAGTATTTTGCCCAAGGTCACACAGTTGGGAAGTCACATAACTGTGATTCAGACGCAGGCAATCTGATTCCAGACTCTGTGCTTGTAACCCCTGGCTCTACAGAGTGCTAGGCGGGGGTGAAGTGACAGCAGCCCTGGGACTCAAGGAGCCTGTGTCCTACTGCATTGTTGACATTGAATCACCTTGTGACTGGAGCACATTTTCCTTTTCTAATACTCCACAATTTCATTTCTCCTCCTTCTTCATGTCCTTTTTTTCTTTCCTTTTTCCATTCTTCTTTTTCCTGCTCTTCTTCTTCCTGTTGAAATGTACCTTCCCTATGTAATGCTTTAAAAGTCATAAGACACTTTCCCATAACAAGTAAGTAGTAATATCCCATTTTAAAGATGAGGTAGGCAAAACGTTGAGCAGCTAACTAGTTTGTCTAGTGTGATATACCTGGTAAGTGATGGGACACTGACTTGCTTCTGAGCCTCCGACACATCTTTCAATGCTCATTTTAACTGTCCCACAGCTCCTTTTTTTAAAAATTAATTAATTTATTTTTGGCTGCGTTGAGTCTTCGTTGCTGTGCGCGGGCTTTCTCTAGTTGCAGCGAGCGGGGGCTTCTCATTGCGGTGGCTTCTCTTGTTGCAAAGCATGGGCTCTAGGCCCGCGGGCTTCAGTAGTTGTCGCACGCCGGCTCAGTAGTTGTGGCTCACGGGCTTAGTTGCCCCGCGGCATGTGGGATCCTCCCACACCAGGGCTCGAACCCGTGTTCCCTGCATTGGCAGGTGGATTCTTAACCACTGCGCCACCAGGGAAGTCCGCCCACAGCTCCTTTTTGTTTGATGAGCCCCTTCTTATCACTGGGACTCAGTTTAGGAACATCATTCCTGTTGATGGCAATACTTTTTAAGAGAGAATGGAGAAGATTTTTGCAAACATGCAGTACTCCATCTTATACATGCATAAGGATTCCAGAGGTGATATTTGAAAGGAGAAATGAAATATATGCAGTTCTTACACGGTGTGGTTCCGTGGGTCCCTCGGCTTCTTAAAGATTTCAGAAAATTAACTCTCATTGAGTATTATTTCCTGACTCTGGGAACAAAGTACTTTTTAAAGATTGTTTTCTTAAAATTAGCAGATTGATGTGGTATCATTAAAAACAACCAACTCACCACACTTCAGTCTAGAGATCCTTTTGTCTTCTGCTGATGGCGGATGGTAGAGAGAAGAGACATAGCCGTACCTATTATGCTGTTCTATTTCAGTCTACTCTATAATTCACTTCCTTTTTTTGGATCTTATTCTTTTGCTAAGTACCACCCACCTACTTCTGGGAGACAAGGCCAGGTGAAAGACATCTTCAGATGTCTCAACTTCCTCATCTGCTTGTCACTCACTGGGTGCTGGATTTTCAGTACTAACTTGGAAGCCTGTCTCTCAAACAAAACTAGAGAAAGTGGCCCCTGACACTGGACAAATATCTATTATGTGCAGGAAGCTTGTGAACTTATGCCTACAGAGGCTGCACCGGGGATCAGAAGTTCCTCATGGGTTAGTGCCAGAGAGAGAATTAGTAGTGGTTACTAGAGGACAATCTTGCAGTTGAGAAGTTTCTAATGGTCAGAGTTGCTAGAAGATGGGAGGGACTACCTTGATAGAACTGAGGGGGCAGTCGCTCTCCATCACCAAAGCGATCCTACTTAGCGTAGTCTGACCTAAAGAGAATGTAAACACAGGTGGGACATTGGCTTCAGCGACCTTTGATACCCTTGGCAACCCAAGGTTCTGTAACTACCCCTGCAAGGAACGCTTCCCTGACATTTGCCTGTCTGGAGAGAGCACTTTTTCTGATTTTCATGTGGAGTCTGTTGCATGAATGGAGGGGCTGAGTGTCTGATCACCCGGCTAGGGGACACTCCTACTGTGTTATGGATCTTTCCTCTAAGCCGCTCCTCTTCCAGATGTCAGTCAACTGCTGCTTTTCCTTCCGCTCCTCCCAGGTAATCACACTCACTCCCCTGTCTTCCATTATCCTCCATTCTGGCAACTCCAAAATATCTGCTTTCAGCTTTCATCTCTGCTCCAGACTCAAAAATTCTTTCACGCAACTGCCAAATGGACATTTCCATTGGATTTTTTCATGAAATCTCAGAATCCTTACTTTTCTCCTTCTTTACCAATCTACTCCTCTTCCTATGTTCTCTGTCTCAAATAATGGCACCAGCATCAGTCAGAGGTCCAAGTGAGAAGGAAGGTTATACAGTATTCTCGAGTCATTTCTCTTTCTTATCCAGTAATAGTAATAGTAAAAATAAGAAAACAATATTATAGTAACTGCTAATATTTGAGTGCTTAGCATGTTTCAGACTCTGCGTTAACCACATTACATGGATGATATCATGTAATCCTTCTATGACTATGACTATTGCCTCGTATCATAACTGGGGGAAATTAGTAACTTGCCCAAGGTTACAGTTAGTAGGTGGAGGGGCTAGGATCCAGGACTCCAGAATCTGTGTTCTTAATCTCCTTGATATACTACTTTCATATCTAATTACTCAACCATTCTCCCTCTCTCTCAACTTGTATATGTCTTCCAATTCGTGTACTTTTCCCTATTTGAGCTTCCTTTTTTTCTATCTTATTTCCTATGTTCATTTACATATTATAAACAAGAACTATTATGTAATGTTCACTGTTATATTATTATAGACATTGTTAAAGATATGAAGGAATAAATAAGAACAGTTAAATTTTTAAAAAATTTATTTTCGTTGTTACTTAACAGTGTATTATTAGCAACTGTGGATAGATGGAAACTTTAATGTCAAATAGTCTTTTTAATTATTTTAAATTTAGGGAAGGAAATTGACAGACATGATAGCTTCATCATGATTTTTTTACTCTGTGCCATGATTGTTGAAGTACTTTCCCCAAGGATAGGAGAAATATCAGCTCTGCCATTTTCTTTTGCTTGTGTTATTGGTCTTATCTTCAGTTGGTAATTTCTTTGCAGGAAACTTTCAAAGCTAATTGTCCGTTTTAGGAGTGTTGGCTTAGTTAATACTAGGTAAAGAATTCACAGATCCCACTTGACCATGCACAGGTAAACTGAAATAGCTTACAATGACCTGAAAACAGGAAGATGAGCCAGGGTGTCACTGCCCACCCCTCCTGGTCAGATGTGTAAGAAGAGCCTCTGAGATCTGTCTTTTCCAATATCAGATACTTACTTGTAGACCCATGGTACCTGGGATGATTCATTTCAAGTTAAATTTTGTGTATGGTGTGAGGTAAGGCATTAATGTTTATTTTTTCCCAATATAAATATCCATTTTTTTCATTTCTATTTGTTGAAAATACATTTCTTTTCCCATTAAATGGCACTGACATCTTTCTTAAAAATCAATTGACCAGAAACTAACACAACATTGTAAATCAACTGTACTCCAATAAAAAATTAATTTAAAAATTTTTTAAAAATCAATTGACCATTTCTGTGTGAACACTGTATTATATTCCTTACACTAATATTACACTTTGCCAATTACTGGTTGGAATTTTGATTGGGACTTTGTTGAATCTATATATAAATTTGGAGAGTACTGGCATCTTAACAACATCAAGTCTTCTAACTTATGGACATGGTTTATTGCTTCATTTATTTAGATATTTAACTTTATTCAGTAATAAATTGCAGTTACCAGTGTGTAAGTATTGTGCATAATACTTCATTAAGTGTGTCTCTTAGTATTTCATGTTTTTGAAAGATATTGCAAGTTAAAATCTAATTTTTATTTTACTTTTAAATATTTTTGTTGCTGTGTTAGAAATATAATTGAACTTTGTGTATTGTATTCCCACCTTCACTGATTACTTATGGTAGCTTTTTTGTAGACTCCTCAGGTTTTTCTACATACACTATCACACCATCTGTGAAGAGTGTTACTTCTCCTTTTCCAATCTGTGTGCCCTTTCTTTCTTTGTCTTGCCTTATTGCACTGGCAAGAACCTCTGGTAAAATGTTGAGTAGAAGCGTTGAAAATGTAAATCCTTGCCTTGTTACTGATTTAGAGAAGGGAAAATATTTAATCTGTGATGTTCGCTGTGGGTTTTTTAATTGAGGCCTTTGTATTTATCCTGCTTGAGCTTTACCTGCTTCATGTAAGTTAATATTTTTAACCAAATTAGGGGAGTTTTCAGCTATTACTTCACTAGATATTTTTCTTCCCTATTCTTTCTCTTATTTTCTTTTGGGACTCTTGTTACATATGTGTTGGACTGCTTGTTATCAGACATGTCTCTAAGGTGCAGTTCATTTTCTTCAGTCTTTTTTCTCTCTATTCATTTGGTTGTATAATTTCTTATGCTCTATCTTCACATTTACTGGGGTTTTTTGCTCTCTCAATTATGCTGTTGATCCTGTGTTATGAACTTAAAATGTTAATTGTTATGTTTTTCATCTCCAGAATTTTTAATTTTTATATATATTTCCACTCATCTGTTGTGTTTTCCTGTTTATTCATGTTTTCTTATTTCCTTTAATATATATTTAATTTATATGGGTATATATATATATATATATATATATATATAGCATTTTGAACATATTTATAACAGCTGTTTTGTAGTTTTTGTCTGGTAAATCCAACATCAGAGTTTATTTGAAGTCAGTTTCTATTGTCTGCCTTTTTTTCCTTTTTATGGATTTCCTTTTTTCTTTGCAAGTATAGTAATTTTTGGTTGAAAACTGGACATTGTAAATGATATGACACAGTGTCTTTGGAGTCTGCTGTATTTTTTCGAATATTTATTGTTGCTGCTGTCTTAGTATGCACTTAACTTGCCTGGACTTATTTCTGCTAAATTTGTCTCAGCCATACGATGCAGGCACTGATATCTCTGCTTTGTTTTCATGACTTCCAGCTGCTGCTTTTTCAGCTTGGCCCACGCAGGTCTTTTCTGTGCCTATGCAATTATGTGGTCAGCCAAACATTTGGGGAGAGATTATAATTCAATTTCGAGTATCTCTTTCTTTGGTTTTCTTATGTCTAATGATTCCCCCTACCCCTTTAACTTTCAGCTAACCTTCCTATCTTGAGTTTTGTCTTCCAAAACTTCAATCCCATAAGGATTCAACCTTTGGCACCCAAAGTATGCACGTTTAGGGTCTGCAGTCAGGTGTTTTGTTGTTGTTGTTTTTATTTTGTTCTGTTTTTGTTTTTTGGCTGTGCTGTGGGGCTTAGTTCCCTGACTAGGGATTGAACCCAGGCCCTCGTCAGTGAAAGCACAGAGTCCTAATCACTGCACCGCCAGGGAATTCCCTGCACTCAGTTTTTTTAAAGTAGCAAACACAGAGCTTTTTCCCAATGCAGTTCTATAGCTGATGGGTAGATTTTTTTCTTTCCTCTACCTTCTCTTTGGGTAGGAAACTTCTCCAAGTTTCTCCTACCCATATGTAGTTTAGCCACCAACAAGTGATTTGGGCAGAGTTTTTAACTCAGGAATTTAGTTTTCACTCTTTTTGCAGTTCTCCTGCTACCAAGACTCTCCCTTATGATTTTCTTCTGTTCTTCTATTCCTGACCTCTGTTCTCTGCTGCTCCAAGCCTGTGAGGTTGTAGATTTCCACCACTGTTTATTGTCTTGGGGTTGGGAAGCACCCTCAGGCTAGAAAGCTATAGACTTGTAGTTCTTACATTTTTCAGCTATAGTTTTTCATGGTTAAAGTCTCCTTTGGTCTCTCTCTGCTTTGGGGTGCTTTTCATTATCTTTAAATTGTTGTTGTTGTTGTTTTTCTTTTAAAACTTATCTGGATTTTATAATTGTTATCTGTAGGAGGTTTTGCTTGACCACAATCTTCTGATACCTTTACCAGAAGTTCCCGTTTTACTTGTTAAAGATCACTGTAGGATTGACCAGTAGGGGACACTAGAATGCAAAGCTTGGACCAGTAAAAAGGCTATCAGAATTCCCCAGGCAAGAGATAGTAATGGCTTGTAATGGAGTTTGTGAGAAATCATCCAGTTCAGGAGGTGGAAGATGGAAGGATTGTGCCAAGCCACGTGGTCAGTCAAGGATGGAAAACACCGTAGTCTTCTGAGTCATGTCAATGAGTTATTGGCCAATGCATGGGTTCTCCTCGGTGTCTAAGCTGATGAGAACTTAGAATGAGTAACTGTTGGGCTCCTTAGCTCTCTTCAGACATCATCTGTAATGGTTGGGGCTCTGGATGAGGTTAAATCCCTAAGGAGGTTTCTCAGCCAGCTTAATGGAGGATCTGAGATGTGTCTCTTCTCACTCTCCACATATCAAATGGGTCATCAAACACTACTGTTTCTGATTTATCCTTTCTGCCCTCTTATTTCCATTCCCTAATACACAGCATCAGCTTCTCTCAATCCCATAGTTGCGGTTGTCTCCTAATTAGATCTCTCCCTTACAGGGAACAGCCAGACATAACTAATTTCCTAAAATAAAAATCAGACCATACTTTTTCCTCTTCTCTATCTTCAATGGCTTCCAGTACTCACAGATTTAAAATCCAGATATGTTAGCTTCTTTTTCCAGTTTTTTCCTTACTGTGTATTTCTTCACAAGGGCAAGGCCACACCCAATTATTTATCAGTCCCTGAATTTCATCCACACTGCCCTGCCTCTGTGCTTTTTCTCATCCTGTTCTTTTGCTCTCTCTCCTTCCTCTCCATCCTCTGCCTTTTGAAACTATGTTCAGACTTCAGGATTTTGTTTAAATGACACCTCCTCTTTGGTGCATTCACCTCTTTTCATTGATTCAAATATTTTTTATTGAGCACTTACTGGGTGCCAGGCACTGTCTTATATCCTAAGGCTATGAGATTGAGTAAGAAGCCTTTCCCACCCCTTACTAAAGATATCACCAACAAATGGTGTGATCCTGTTAAGATTTACCAGTTTTCTCCTCCAAACCTATTTCTCCCAGCCTTTGTTTTACCCTCGACGCATAACACATAGTAGGCATTCATTGGATGTTGCTTAATTCAATGACTGCTGAAAGACATCCTTTTGCTTTCTGTATTGCGTTTCTGCGACTCTTGCCCACTTTTTCTCATCACAAGGAGTCTATGGGTTGATGAAGTCAAGGCCCAAGTTCTAGTCATCCATTCTGTCTCCACAGCATTCAGCACTATATTTTGCATGCATCAGGTCACCAGTTTATGTCTGAGATACAGCAAAGTTACCTCCAAAAGAGGGAAGAAAAAGGACTGAGTGGTGACTGTTGCCTCATATATCTGGGCTCCAAGAGTCACGTACTGACAGCATCATTCACAGTGAATTATTTACAGAAAGTGACGATGAGGTTGAAGTTATTTGTCCTCCTGAAATGAGTCTCTTCAGGGGAGATGAGAAGAAAAAAGGATGGTAGGAAGAAGTCCTTGCATGCAAATAGAACAGACATTTAACAACTACCCCTACCATCTGTTCTGTGTACGGATATGTGATATATAAATCTTGGTCCAAAGACAAGACATGTCTTTACTTGGCCTATAGTGAGTTTTTAAACAGAAGGATGGGCCTTTGTCTTTAAAAATAAATAAACAAATAAATAAGGAAGATTTCAGAGAAAAATCCAAATACCTGTTTTTTTCTTGAAAAACAGATAAGTCTGGTGAACTTTTGTCATCATTTGTATAGATCAACAGTGGGCTGGAACTGTGTCACAGCTGCTGTCATCAGATGTGGATGCTGTTCAAACATCACCACTAAGACATTACTTCCATGACCCTGGAAACCTTTGAGATTTTGATTCCCTAGGTCATTTATATTGCCTTATTTATATGCCTGTTTCTCTGATCTTCAGGGAACAAATGCAGTGTAGAAGGCTCAGTGTTCTGAGTCAGATTATCGTAACTACTCCACCATAAAGATGTGACTATTCCGTTTCTACTGTGAGGTGTATGTGGTTCAGAGAAGTTAATGAACTTGCCCCAGGTAACACAGACAATGATGAGAAGAGCTAGGATTCAAATCGAGAGTCATCTGCTCCCAGAAGACTATGTGGAACAAAAGTTAAAAAAATGTGAACTGTCTCTGAGTTAGGGATAATGAGGAAACTTCATCTTGCAATGATGTATTAAGGATGCTATTCAAGAACTGTTCCTTGGAACCAGGTCTCTCTTATGATGGAATACTCTCAAAAGGGAAAGCTTAAAGCACCATGTGAATTATTTAAAACTAAAGTGCTCTGTACCCCTGTAAATGAGCATTTAGAATAATCCAAGATGGAGTCCTCAGAGAGGAGAGATAAATCAGATGAGATTTGCAAGGTAGGTTTTTTTCCCCCCATCTCAATTTTCTCACTGCCTTCGATTTCCTCAAGGTGAAATCAACCAGACTATTTAGCTGTTTGGAAAAAAAAAAAAAAATACAGGCAACCACATGGTAGTACAATTCAAGTGTTCAAAGAATCTTTAGGCCTAGAAAAGGGTTTGAAAATCTATCTAGCACTTGCTTCTCATTTTCTATTGAATAAACTGACGTAAGAATGATTAGTTGACTTGGTCAAAATTATGCATGTATTAATGATGGACACAAGGCTAGAATTCCCTGCCCAGTGAGGTTCCCTCGTCCTCTTGTATGTGGCCTCTTGTAGCATGTATGACTGTCTCTGATCCTTCAAAATACCAAATGGCACTCTTCGCATTTAAAATCAGAGCCTTGTATTGTCAATTATCTTGTCTACCCAGCTACATCAAAAGTTCATATATGCAAAGGCTGTACGCTTTATTCTTTGTATTTCCAGTACATAGTAGGTACACATTAAATTTGTTGCTCTTTGTTAAAGATGATGATGGTGGTGACACTCTTGGTGTCTTCAGCTCTGCAGAGGGTATATAGTTTATGGTGAAAAAAGTTGCTGATAATAGTGATGTTGGCAATGACAAAGATCAATGAGAACAATTCTGTTGGTGATAACAGTATCTCCAGTTGGTTCCAATGCTGATGTTTTAATGATAACAAAGATATAAGGATGATGATTTTGAAGGTGCTGCTAATTGGAGGAGGAGGAGAAGTATTACTCTGTTTCTAGTTTGCTCACCTTTTGCGGAAAGATGATGGATAGGAGAGGAGGAAAAGTAAAGAGACAGAGGATGGATAAATAGAAAGAAACTAAGAAGGGTGAGGTATAAAAAGAGTCTTGGAGCCAAAAGTCTGAACCTGAAGTTTCCTGGGAGGTATTAATCCCCAAGTACAAAACTTTGGCAGTCAGATGAGTAATTAGACACAGAAAGCTCTAAATTTAGAGTCAGAAAGCTCTAAATTGAAATTGTACCTCTTCCACTTAGCTGTGTGGACCTTGGGTAAACCATTGAACTTCTCTGAGCGTCAGTGCTCCCCTATCTATAAAATGGGGACATTCTCATTTACTTTTTCCAGCTGGTGAGGGTTAAATGCAGGTAAGTGCTTAAAGCCAAATTCCTCAGTTCCTGACACATGCATGCACGTCCCTCATTTGCTGGATTCCCTTTGTGGTCCCTGATCTATTTTGAACATGCAGATCCATTCAGCACCAGTCCCATGAACACCAAGACAGTCTTTCTCACTGGTTTGTTCCATGTCCTGATTTCAGTGATTCTCTAGAACTTTTTTTTTTCCCATGCCTGCAAGAACTTGATTAGTATGCGAAGGAGTGGCCGGTACACTCCACACTGCAGCTGGGGCCCAGCGCAGAGCAGGCCTTGGGAACTGGGCAATGCATTTCTCAATGGCAGGTGAAATGAACCTGGAACAAGCTAAGCTTTGCTTGTTTCAAAAACTCTGTCATAAATTAACCTAAAGATGCTCTTTTTCCTCACCAGCCAGAGGACGGGAGCGTTTCAGTAGGCAATTAATCTTGGCTGATCTATATTAAATATTTATCTGCTGAAATGAGCCCAGTATTGTAGTGGTATTTTTCATTATAGGACTTTATCATTTCCAAAGAGATTTCCATGTGCCGGCTCCCTTGTACATATTAAACCCAAATTTCCTGTGGAATGACACATCTTTCTTGGCGGCGACCTTTTCTCTCTGTAACAAGCTACGGATATGTTGGAATTTACGGGGTGATAAACACTTTTATTGAGAAGGAGGGGGAGGGACAATCCAGTATTTGCTTTCCTAATAAAAACCTAGGGACAGGATATGTGGAAATTGGTGCCTGTTTTTCAGCAGCATCTGGTGAGGGGGCAAGAGTTTGAGATCTGCTCTTGAGAAAGCTCTGGGGAAAGGGGGAGGGAAAGCGTGGCTTTGGTGATCGGCATCACAGTTCCTTGCATTTGAATTGTGTCTTTTACGTTCATTTCCATGATCTCATTTGATCCTCACAAACAAGCCAAGAAAAAAGGATGAGTATCTCCATTTTAGAAACGAGGCTCCAAAGGTTAAATGTTTTTGTCAAACACAGAGGTGAGCTGGGACTGGAACTCTTGATCAGATGATGGCTGAGGTCAAGACCCTTGCCTGTCCCACACTGCCTCCCACAGGGAGAGAAGGAAAGTGCAGCTTCATTAGCCATTGGCTCTGAATATGAAATTTGATATTCAAGTGTCTGGGTAGCGGGCAATGTGTTAAACCTGATGGTCAGCCTAGGTCTAAGCCGTGCCTCTAGGAAGCAAGGGCATTTCCAAGGGTAATTAAAAGACAAAGAAGATTGATGCAAAATGAGCAAGTGGAAGCATCAAGAAAGGGAAGGGAAGGAGAGAAAAAGAAGAGATCTGGTGGCAGACTTTGAAAATGTTAAGGTGCATTCAGAGCAGCTCAAGATCCTATTTAACATACCCATCTGGATTCAGCAGGTGTGGAGTGGGACCTGGGACTGTGAATTTCTAGCAAGCTCCCAGATGTCACTGATGCTGTTGGTCGAAGGACTACAGTTTAAGCAGCAAGGTGGTAAGGAACAGCCTAAGGAGGGACTAGGAGGGGGGATAGCATCATGTGTCTGTGTAGCCCTTGACCTGGGGGATCTGAAAACTAGGAAAGGAATTTTTAATTTCACCCCCCTTTTTTTAATCCTTAGAGCTAATAAGCTTGTGTCCCGTGAAAGTAGCAGGTACCTTTGTGATTTTTTGATTCAGTGATTCTCAAACTTAAACCTGCATCGTAATCAGCTGGTGGGCTTGCTGAGATTGCTGGACCCCACTCACAGTGTTTCTGAGTCAGTAGGTCTGAGGTAGGGTCAAGAATTTTGCATTTCTAGCAGATTCCCAGGTGATGCTGCTGGTCCATCCAGGGACTTTGAGGACGATTGTTTCAACCTCTTCATTTTAGGAAACGTCACAGGAGGCCCAGAGAGACGAAATGACTTCATTTTCAGGTATAGAACCATTGAGGGGCAGACTTAGGCCCCAATCTCTGTTAACCACTAGTCCAGCTCCTTTTCTCCTTCTCCATAGCTCTGCATCATGGGTCAGGTCCTAGCATCAGTTTCTGTCCTAAAAAAGGTTTAAGAGGAATCTAAGAAGTGGTGAGGAGTGAGGATGATGCCTTGGGCAGTTGTGATTAATATACTATTAAAGAGAAAAGACCACGCCTTCCTCCCAGGGGCAGAGAGCTTTTGTGTCTGTGGTGCACACGGAAACACACAACCTGAGAGGTCATCTGTCACCTCGCTCTCTCCCCTGTGCTCTCTCTCTCTCTCTCTCTCTCTCACTCAACGTGAAAAAAAAAAAAAAAAATTTCTGGACAAATTTAAATTTGGGGGTTTTGAAAATAAAAAAACAGCATTCTTGTTCCTCACTTCCCTTTCATAATCCCTTCCTCTTTCTTCCTGGTGTTGCTAAATATTGAATTTTTAAAAGGCTTTTCTGTAACAGTGAGCGGAGATGGGCTTATTCTTCATTGCATCCTTTCTTTGGTTTCTTTCTTTTTCTTTCGTTCTCCATTTTTCTTCTTCTTCCTCATTACTTTTCTGTTCTTCCCTCTCTCCCTGTATCCTTCCTTCCCTCCATTCCTCCTTTCCTGGAACCACTGGATGTCAAAAGAGACCCTCAATCATCAAGGCCAAGTTGCTTGTCTCTCAGGTGGAAAACCAAGGTCCAGAGCGCCCCAACCCTGTGTTGCTGGGTCTTATAGGAGGGGCTGTGGCCAGCGTCTGGGCACTGCTAACTGCAGGGCCACGCTGGACCCAAGTGTCACGGTGCCTCCTCTCGGGAGTGAATCTCAACCACTTTCCATCTCAACACTGTCCTCGAGTTTAGCACACTATTCAGCAGCAGTGTCTCTGCTCTGCATAATAATTCTCAGGCAAGGGATGGGGTGGGAAGGAGGCAAGGGAGCAAAAGGTTTTGACCAAACTCTTCAAACCCTTAGAGGATGTGGAGAAGCCAACACTTCCAGACCCGACTGAGAGAAGCTTAAATCTGTATTTTTGAGAATTCAGTACGTCTGTGCCCTATGGCTCTGTAATTCCACTTTAGCAATCACCTTCAAGAAATACAGTGTGTACAGAGGTGCATTTCAATGGCATTTTCTGCAGCACTGTTTGTACTAGCCAAAAAAGAACCAAAAAATTGAAACAACCTTAATATCTATCAATAAGGATTGGTCAAATAAATTAGGGAACATCCTTATAATACCACAAAGCCACTAAAAGGAATGGAGGCAATCTTTGTATACTCATCTGGAAAAAAAAAAGACATATCATTACGTGAAAAATAAAGCAAGTTGCAGATACTCACATGACCCAATTTTTGCCTTAAAAAATTTTTAATGTGTCTATAGGCAGTGATGCTAGATTTATATTAGCATAAGTAAAAGAAATAAAAGTACAAAGATATATAGTAAACTAGTAGAACAATGAGGGATTTTAATATTTTTCAAAAAGGAATGCCCCTCCCCCAGTCTTCATACTCCCTGTTAATGGTGATTTATTCCCACATGCTCATAGAAAATCCCATTCATACTTAATCTCTCTTTCTCTCTCTGTATCTCTCTGTTTCTCCCTGCCTCTTCCTTCCCTCTTTTTCTCCTCATACACACTGCTTAAGTGAGTTTTGAATGCTTACATCAACACTAAAAGACCTGCAGAGGAAGAATGCTCCTTTCCTGGTAGCTCTTCCACAAAGGCAGGCTGATTGATTGCAGATTGCAACCAGCTCCAACTTTCTGTCCCAAATGACAAATGAAGAGCTCTTAAAAACAGAATAAAACATCCCATAGGAGGAGAAGTATCTCTGCCAGGCCAGGCATGAAAGGCAGTGAGCAATGAGAATTGTATGTAATTCCTGACCTATCGGTAGCCTGTCTCATTTCTACACTCAGGGAACCAGTGTAAGCGGTGCTGGCTGGGTTCCTTGGCTTGGCACTCAAGGTCTCTCCATCATCCATCCCCAAACCACAATTATCCCCATCACCTCCCTTTCCTGTACCTTTGTGCTGGTGGCTCTGAGTGTGTCCCTATTTCCTAGACACACATTCTGTGGCTTTACTTATGTTTCTGCCATCAGTTAAACTACTAAGCAGTCTTCAAGACCTGGCTGAACGCTTCCCCCTCTGAAAAATCTTCTTTCATACATCTCTGCTCTTTCAGAATTAATCAACCTTCACTTACTCTGTTATTGGAAGAGTTATTAGATGTTGCATTGTACTACACTCAGTTGGGGCCAATACTTCATGCCAGATTGTCCTTGAAGACAGGAATCATGTCTCCTTGGTCTCCTAAGTTCCTCCTCATACATAGTAGCTGTTCATTAAATGACATAAAGGATGACTGGGGTGAGGGGAATGATTAGGCAATAAATTGAGTCGTGAGATTCCTGATTCAGTTACGCTTCCTAAACGATTACTATTAAATCTCAGTTGGGCTTAATTCAACTGCATCTCAAAGGTGAGATATTTTACTCATGTTCTCATGATCTAAAACACTGCATCCTTCCCCTGTCTTTTGATGTTCAACACTTGCCTGGGTCCCAAGAAGTCTCTCCCGAGATCATCTACCATTTTCCTTATGTTGGACATTTTATTTTACTGCCATCTTTTCAAAATTATATCCAAAGCTGCTAGGATCCTCTTTGTGCACATAAAATGTTTCTTCTTTTGAGTTATTTCCTTAAGATAGATTCCCAGGAGAAGGATTATTAGGTCAAAGCATATGAACATTCTTATAAGCCTCATTAATTTTGACTCCAGTAATTCAGAATTTGTGCTGATTTGAGCAGGTAGCGAGCTTTCTCTTTTCTTTTTTTTTTTTTTGGTTTATTTATTCCTCCCTTCCCACTAATTTTTTTAACACCTTTATTGGAGTAAAATTGCTTTACAATGGTGTGTTAGTTTCTGCTTTACAACAAAGTGAATCAGTTATGCATATACATATATCCCCATATCCCCTCCCTCTTGCGTC
>NC_041222.1:6590356-6618883 GCF_002837175.3 Physeter macrocephalus
GGAAAACTGGACTGGTACATGTAAAAGTATGAAATTAGAACACTCTCTAACACCACACACAAAAATAAACTCAAAATGGTTAAAGACCTAAATGTAAGGCCAGACACTATCAAACTCTTAGAGGAAAACATAGGCAGAACACTCTATGACATAAATCACAGCAAGATCCTTTTTGACCCACCTCCTAGAGAAATGGAAATAAAAACAAAAATAAACAAATGGGACCTAATGAAACTTCAAAGCTTTTGCACAGCAAAGGAAACCATAAACAAGACCAAAAGACAACCCTCAGAATGGGAGAAAATATTTGCAAATGAAGCAACTGACAAAGGATTAATCTCCAAGATTTACAAGCAGCTCATGCAGCTCAATAACAAAAAAACAAACAACCCAATCCAAAAATGGGCAGAAGACCTAAATAGATATTTCTCCAAAGAAGATATACAGATTGCAAGCTTTCTTTTATTTACTTGTTGAAAGGAAATTTGCTAAATAATAAATTGGCACGAACACCATTTCCAGAGTGCTGTTGACAATCTTCCATGCAAACATTTTAAACATTTTTAGAGGCATCATTTTCTTGTATACAGAATTGATATGTTAATTATAATTTATTCTCATCAGTTCATTAGTGCAGGTTTCAATGATCAACACTTGTTTAACTAATTTCCACCTTTTTCTGCACAATTGATGTGAATGCGGTATTGGTTACCTGTGAAGAGTCCCCCACTGGTTTCATTTGATACATATGTGTTAATCACCTATTACTTGCTGCATACTATTTTAGGTGCTGAAGACAATATATAAGACACAAGCCTCTTCTCTCTAGGCTTTCAAGTCTCATAAGACGCAGGCAGCCCCTCGGGGGGCACCTTGCACAGCCAGGGGCCAGGGCAGAATTCCAGTGGTTTAATCATAGAGCTGAGTTCAGTTTCAAAGGAGTGGGAGTTTACCAACCCAAGACTTTAAATAAGGACAGGTGTTCTAGTTACTATATGTACTAAATGGTATTGGGTTGTTTTCAAATATTAAATTACTCAGCCTTTTCATTAAGGCAGACTGAACTTTCCCCAAGTAGCCTGAAGTTGTTGCTTTATTTCTCTTCTCTACAAAGAACATTGGAGAGTACCTAAGAAGATCAGAGATAAGCTTGGCTCTGTTATTGATTCGCTTTGAGCCCTAGCACATCAGTGTATGTATCTGAACCTCAGTTGTCTCATCAATGAAATGGAAACAAAGAGTTATATCTGTTTCCTTATTTGGGGTGTTATGAGTATGTAAAAGTCAACTGACAGAAAAATGCTTTAAATTTAAAAAAAAAGGGAGGTGGATGAATGTGTCTTATTTACTCAGTTCATACAGGGCCTCCCTTAGCTCTTCAGGGGTCCCTCATCCATCTCTTAGTTTGAAGCTCCCCACTGGAGCGGAGTCACGAATATAATCTATGGAATGTGAAATGGTTCCCTAATAAGCTCTATATGAGGCCAGAAAAACAAAAAAGCCAAACAAAATCACCAAACAATCAGTCAGGGAGGCAACGCTGCCTCTAACAGTGTGGGAAATAGTTCAGGAAAGTTAGGCTCTAAGTACAGCCAGTGCCCTGGGTGCAGCAGGACTGCAGAAGGGGATGCAGGGAGGTCGAGAGGGGTCTGTGAAAGGAGAGGTGTGGGGGCTCAGAGGAGTCAGGGGTCCTGGAAGAGACATGAGGCATCATCCAGTACATACCCTGAGTTGTAAATACAGAAGTACATCCCAGAGAAGGTGAGGAACAAGGGGCAAGATTTGTCTACCTTGCCCAAGCACTGGGGAGAGGAGCAGTAGGGCAAAGGTCATGGGGTGCAGCTACATTCCTCATAGACAAGGGTCAGTCCTGAGGAGGTGATGAGTTGCCAGCTACTGGAAGGTTCTTCCCCCACAGCTTTATTAAGATAAAATTAACAGCAAAAATTGTATATACTTAAGGTCTACAACGTGATGTTTTGATATATGTATACCTTATGAAATGATTACACAGTCAAGGTAATTAACATATCTGTCACCTCATATAGTTCCCATGTTTTGTTTGTTTGTTTGGCTATTAAGACTTACTGTCCTAGCAGATTTCAAGTATACAACGCAGTATTATTAAATGTAGTCATCAGGCTGTACATTAGGTCTACAGAATTTATTCATCATAAATAACTGAAATTTTATACCTTTTGGCCAACCTCTCCCCATTTCCCCCATCTCTCAACCTCAGGCAACCACCATTTTACTCTCTGCTTCTATGAAAGGTCTTTAAGCAGAGGTTGGTGACCTCTTTTGAAAATACACCCAACAAGGGGATTGGGGGGTAAGGGAAGTAGGGTGAGCTGTCTTCACAATGATCTTCAAGGCCTTTATCATAGATGCCATACTTCCTGCCTTGAGAGATTCCCATGACACTTAAACTTCTAAGAACCTTTCTCTTTCCCTGAAAAGTTATAACCTTTTTGTCCTAGCTCAATATGAAAGGCACCTAATTCTGACCATCAGGCACTCATCATTCATCTGTATTAAGCTGTACCACTCAGTTGGGACCTTTTAACTGGCTTTGGGTTTTTTCTCTAGTTCTGTCATGGCAGGCTCTTCTCTTGGAATCAGTGGTACGCTGGTATATGTTTAACAACTGTTTCCAGTGTTTAACAACCATTAACAATGTGTACCCTTCCTGCACTACAAAAGCTCTGATGATTAGTATTTGCCATTTTCCATGGTGGAAGTATTCTCCCCGTCAAGCTACCAGCTCGATGTCACTAAATGTGGCATTAAGGAGAGGGCCACAGAATCAGCTTTCAGTCACTGGGAGCTGACTTTTGCAAATCAGTGTCTGGAAATGTTTTCTCAGTTTCATTTATGGAAGTTTCATTGCTTCTAGTTTGTTGCAGGAGTTAATGTACTGGGAGAAGGAAGAAGGAAGGAAAAGAGGAAGTGATATAGAAAGAAGGGAAACATAAAGATGGAACAACTCAAATGTCCTTCAACAGGTGAATGGATAAGCAAACTGTGGGGCCTCCACAGATAATTTTAAAGGAAATTAAGAAGGAAAAAATATATGTTTGTACAGCTGCTTTGGAAAGCAATTGGGCTGTATCTATATCATTTAAAATGTGCAAATCCTCTGATCCAGGAATGCTTCTCTTAGTATCTTCCCTAGAGAAAACATGCTCCCCCTATACTGGGAGGTATGGATCAAGGTGTTCATTGCCAGATGATTTGTAAAATAATAGTGAAAATATTAGAAGTGGCCTAGATATCCACTAGGAGGTTAATGCTTAAATACATTGCAGTTTATTGATAGTGTAGAATGCTCTGAAGCAATTAACAAGAAGAAAGCATATTTTTCATTGACATAAAAAAAATTCTATAGGGGACTCGTGGGGACAAAAATGCAAGTTAGAGAACTATCCACAGGGTAGTGTTTCCACATACATTAAACACATACACACACACACACACACACAAAGCAATACTTATATTTTCCAAGAGTGTATTTATACAGTTGTAAATGTAAAAAGAAAAATCAGGAAGGTTTTACCCTGATAATGGTGATTATCTTTAATTAAAACCTTTTTTTAAAAAAAACAAAGAAACCGCGTTCACGTGTTGCTTGGATAGTTAAACATAAATGAACTGTCATTAGGAAATATTATGATGGAAACTTATGGACCTTGTTTTAGATGTGTTTAGGAAAGTACCCAATTAAGATTATTGCTGTAGATATTTCAGGAAAATGAGTCCTCAAGTAAAGATGTTTTGTCTGGCTGCCAGGAGGGAGAAAACATAGAAGAGAAGGGAAGAAGAAGAGAGTGCGGAAGAAGAGATAACCGCTAAGGAAATAAAGGAGATAAGCAATAAAGAAAAAGGGAGAAGAAACAGAGAAACTAGAGGGGAGTAGGAGGGGTGAAGAAGAAAAGAGAAAAGGGTGGAAGTTTGCGAGAGGACGTCCTCATTTCCTGTGATGTGCTGTCTGTTCCTCTGAGTTGGGAAGCACGTACCATTTAGAGAACACAGCTGGTGGGTGGGCGGACAGAGGAGGGCAGAGGTTTCCTTGGCTGGGTGATCTGGGGGATGACTCAGGAGAAATAGACTGAGTAGGGTAAGGTTGCCAATGGCATTCACTCTCCACTTTTAGCTTCCTGGCCCACTACCGTCTGTATCTAGGCCAAGGCATTCGAGTTTGCATTTTGATAGTCAGCTTCAGCTCTGTGTCAGGACCTGAGAATACAGAGGTAGAGAGGTGACTTGTCCTTGTCTTCATCCAGAGGGAATATAAGCAATGGACAAATAGAATGAAATAGTGGCAAAGAGATTTGGTCTAGCTGGGCGCCCTTGGGCAAGTAACATAACCTCTCTGTGCCTGATATTTTTGCATCTTCACCTTGGCCTTTGGCTGAAACAGTTGAGTGAGACGGTATTTGAGACACGTAGTTCAGCGTAAGTGGTCAGTAATTGGTATCTATTAATGAGTACTAAGGAGATCATTATAAAGGACCAACCAATTCAGGCAGGAGAGGCAGGGTGGATATTGGAGATCTGGAAGGTTCCTGGAGGAAGTAGTGCTGGCACTGGGCCTTGCAGGATAAGTTGGACTCAGTGGGCCAATGCTTGCGTGCCCTTCCCTCCCTCCCCACCTCCTTCGTGCTGTTTTCAGTCCAGCCTCCCTCCCCCTGCTCACAGGGCTCCTCACCCCTGGAATTCCTTTATCCCTTTTCCTTCTCCCTCAAATCCTCACCACCCCACAACCCCAGCAAAGTCCTGCCCTTCCATTTGCCCAGCTTCTCTGGCCTCATTTTGGATTCGGGTTAAGAATCAGCCAGGGTTCCTATAGAAAACAGTATGGAGGTTCCTCAAAGAACTACAAATAGAGTTGCCATATGATCCAGCAATCCCACTCCTGGGCATATAGCTGGAGAAAACTCTAATTTGAAAAGATACATGCACCCCAGTGTTAATAGCAGAACTATTTCCAATAACCAAGGTAGGAAAGCAACCTAAATGTCCATTGACAGATGAATGGATAAAGAAGATGTGGTATATATACACGGTGGAATGCTACTCAGCCATTTAAAAAACATGAAATAATGCCATTTGCAGCAATATGGATGGACCTAGAGATTACCATACTAAGTGAAGTAAGTCAGACAGAGAAAGACAAATATCATATGATATCACTTTTACGTGGAATCTTTAAAAAATGATATAAATGAACTTATTTACGAAACAGAAATAGACTCACAGACATAGAAAACAAACTTATGGTTACCAAAGGGGAAAGCAGGTTGGGGGGGGATAAATTAGGAGTTTGGGATTAACAGATACACACTAATATAGATAAAATAGATAACCAACAAGGACCTCCTGTATAGCACAGGGAACAACATTCAATATCTGTAATAAACTATAATGGAAAAGAAGCTGAAAAAGAATATGTATATATAAGAAATCGAATCACTTCGCTGTATAGCAGAAACTAACAAGACATTGTAAATCACTTTAAACACCTCAGTAAAAAAAAAAAAAAAAAAAAAAAAAAAATTAGCCAGGGTTTACACTCATTTGCCCTCTAATTTTTGCAAAGAATCATAGTATATAAGGACAAGGACTATCCAAACCTTCTATTTTATAGATGCGGAAACTGAGGTCCAGGAAAGAGAAACAGCTTGCCCAAGTTCACAGAGCTCTTTGATGATAGAGCCAGAAATAGGATCCTACATTCATTCTGTTTTCCAGAGTTCTCTGAGTTTTATCTTCTGTGTAGGTTATCAATGTCTAGAGTGACCGTTATTTTCTACTCCCCAGGCAGTGGGTGCTGACAACTGCTAGAACTGTGCTCAGGAAGCCGCCCTGAAGCCCCCGGCTTCATGTACGAGGGGACCAGGGATTTTGTACGCACTTCTCTCCCAGCTCCGCGTTCTCTGACCTGACAACCGCCTCTAAGGACGGACAGCTTACACAACAAGGCTTAGTTCAAACTGCTCTCATTTTTACTTATAAACATGAGTAAATACAACATAAATGCAGATTACCCTGAGTTATTCAGTGAAAAAGAGAGGGCACTGGTACAGAAACAGCTGTCACAGAGAAGCGTCTACTTGCACAGTGTGGCCGCCGAGACCCTTTTGGCCCCGAGGGAAGCTGGTCTTTGATGTTTGTCGCTAGAGCAGGAAAAGGTGTGGAAAGAAAATGCCTGGGAGTAGCAAGTTCAGCACACATAGGGCCTGTGTCCCCTCCGGGCTGCCCCTACAACCTAGGTTGTGTCTGGGTAGCCAGCTTTCCTTATCCTGGGAGCTGGCCTGTTGGGACTTGCAGGTGGGACCCTTGAGGCGTGTTCCACAGTATTCTGGGAGAGAATGCTTTCATCTGCTTCTAAGAATTCAGCATTGACACACTCAGTTCAACAGGGATGCCCCAGATCAGCACACCCAACAAGATGCCACTTTGAAGTACTCTCCCTATCTATCTATCTACACACACACATGCATACACATTTACACATGTGTACATGTATATTTAATATGTAGCAAAGTGTAATATTCTATATAATTGTCTTCAAAAATAACTTCCCCCAAATTTTAATTTTAATATATATTTTTGAAATATTTCAAAAAAAAGTAAAATTTGAAAAATTTTTTAAATGGAAAGGAAAATCAACAGCTATATACACTTTTTTAAATTATTTATTTTAAAATATTTTTATTGGACAAGAATTGATTTACAATGTTGTCAGTTTCAGGTGTACAGCAAAGTGATTCAGTTTTATGTATGTGTATATATATTTTCTCTTTCAGACTCTTTTGCATTATAGGTTATTACAACATATTGACTATAGTTCCCTGTGCTCTACAGTAAATCCTTGTTGTGTACCTATTTTGCATATAGTGACGTGTATCTGTTAATCCCATACTCCTAATTTATCCTTCTCTCCCTTCCCCTCTGGTAACCGGAAGTTTGTTTTCTGTGTGTGTGAATCTGTTTCTGTTTTGTATCTACTCTTTACCTAGATTTGAAAATCATTCACGTTGGCTGCATCCGCTTTCCTCTCTTTGTTCTCGCTCCTCTGAAATAACAGAAATGCAGCCATCACATCCCCCCACCGCAATATTTTGGCATGCTTCTCTAGGAATAAGTGTGTGCATAAATAATAAATAAATATATCTATTCATATAAATAATACATCCTCCTATAAATAATAAATGCATACATTTCATAGCAAATAAAGAATTATACTATTATACTATTAAAACCCCATAGAAAATTAACAATAGTTCCATAATACAATCTAATAAATAGTATATATTTATTCAAATAGTCTCAATATTCTCCAAGACTCTTTCATTGCTCTTTTTTTCTTTCCTTTCTAGGATCCAATCAAAGTTCATACATTGCTTTTTTTTTTTAATCCAAACCCATCCATCCCAGCCTTTATTTATTATTTTTTAATGACACTGACTTTGTGAAGACTCCAGAGCAATACTTATAGAGTGTTTCCATTCTGGATTTGTCTGATTGTTTTTATGTGGTGTTCTTTAACCTACCCCCTGTCCCCTACATTTCCTGTAAACTGGAGGTTGGGTCTAGACTCTTGATTAGATACAGGATACAGGATACATCTTTTTGGCCATAATACTTCATGGGTGATGCTGTGAGTGTCCAGCATGCATGGTAGGGGCTCTTCCATTTCATCTCATGACATCACCTCTCCTACAGTGTGGGGACTTCTGGACACAAATGCTTCAGGCATTTGGGTATCCCTCAGGCAGCTCTCAAAGAGTGAACTGAGTGATTTCTATCCCAGAGCACGAGGCACTTGAGTTCCCAGACTGTAAACAATTTGGGACATCTCTGTGACCCTAACCACCCATCCATCCCTTTGCTCACCCACCGGTGCTACACATTCATATCTGCTGAAGGTCCCATCTCCACTGCCGCCACCTCCAGAAGACACCATAAGAATTCCCAGTATGAATTCCCATTCACCCTTCTCCCCAGTTTAGAGTGCGCCATATTCCGTAAGTACTAATACTGAGGGTCCGCACAGCCTAAGCTCTGGGGATGATGCAGTAAATAGAGAACTCCTGGTGGTCCCTGACGTTACAGAGCTTAGAGTTTACGTTTTCTCCACTGGATCGAATTCCTTGAAAGGGAGGGTTCATCTTGTTAACCGTTAGGTCCCCAGCACCCAGCAAAGAACTTGCTGGGCGAGTCACATTGGGCACCAGCTGGACCAGCCTGAGAAGTTCCCACCCGTCCCCTTCCCTTTACCCAGGATTGGTCAAAGTCATCGACTTTGATTGGACTTTGATTGGTGTGTTCCAGGGTGGAGCCTCGAGGAGAGGTCAGCCTGTTCTGGGAAATGGCCTCTCGTGCTCCCTTCTGCTTTGCCCTGGCACGTACATCCTCTTCTTGAAATGGAATGGGAAGCTCTAGACTGCGTTCAGCTGTGGAGTAGAGGCGGGGAAAGGAGGCCCTCAGATCAGCTTTGGTTCACGGCTGTTGACGTTGATCTGGCTCAGAAACAACTTTCAAGATGGGGGACCAGCTGAATTCAGTTGCGTTGAGAATAGAAGCACCACTGGTGACAGAGGCTCTGTCTCTGGCAAGAGGTCCTGACCTAAGGCAGGGTTTGTAGACCCTTGTGTTCCTGGTAAATACTATCTTACTATCACGCGCTTCACGTCACCCTCAGCAGCTGGTGTCCACAGGTTGAATGAACGGGTGAAAATCCCTAAGTCTCGCGTCACGATCTGTCCTGGAATCTGTGTCGTTGGCGAGCAGTCCCGCTTCTCTCCCTCGCAGGTTTTCAGCGACGTGGTTCATGTGGAGGTGGTCTCAGCGCCCCTCCCCTCCTGCCAGGCGTGAGGCTTCTGGCGGTGGCAGTCTTCCCAGTTTCCACGGTGCCTAATCTGTCTGCTCACATTCTGCTCAAAGCCAGGAGGCTTGGGTCTAGCTTCAGTTAATGCAGAAGAAAGACTGGTCCTGAGCTTCCCACAGTAACTCCACGTCCTGGCCTTCCACAGGGATCTCTTGTTCTCCCTGCCTCCCTCCGTTCCTCCCTTCCCTAGGTAAATGGAGTCTTGAGTGGCCATCAGAGAGCTTCTGCCCCAACTGGCACGAACAAAATCCTTTTGCTGAACATCTCACAGACTTTCCCTTGGAAGGGGAACCTGTAGCCAGAGAAAGCTCTTTCTAAACTTTCTAAATCCACCCTCTTATTATGTGATTCTCCTCTTCATCATCCTCTAGATGAATCGCTTTATAATCTGCCCATCATCCATTTTTCTAGCATCTTCTTTCACCGTGTCCACCAACCCCTCCACCCGACACCTACCTGATCCCCTCAAAATTTTTCTTATTCCTTCATATACACCATGTTCTCTCACCTCTGGGCTCTTCCCTCTGCCTGAGATACTCCTCTTGTTCCTGTGCTTCTGCCTAAATATTTCTGCAGGTATCATCTTACTTTTCACTTCCTCCAAGAAGCTTTCAGGAAGACCCCTCGATTAGATCAGATGCCACAGCTACGTAATACCATTACTTCCTGTACTTGCTCCGCCAAAGACCTTATCATATCGTAATGTAATTAATTATCATAATTATTTCTTTCTTATACTGACTCTGTCTTCCTGATTGACTGTAAACACTGCAAGGCAGGAACTATGTCCATTTTCTCCCAGACATATGAACACCCATCTCTAGCGTGGTTCCTAGTGAATAGTGGGCACATATTGGTTAGTTGAATAAATCTTCACTCAGATTATTTCTGAAAGTGAGTGGGGCGAATCACTAATATTTCCTGCTCAACTCCCTCTCAAATCGAGACTTGTATACACAGCTGCACACTGGACCTCTCACCTGTATTTTGGGTAGATATCTCAAATACATCAGGTCCAAACCTGTACTTCTGACTGCCCCTCCCCATCACTAGCCAAATCTATCTTACCCATAGCTTTTCCCATATCAGTTCATGAAAGATCCATAGTTCCAGTTGCCCAAGCCAAAAGCCATTTAACCATCTAATTTCTTAGGAAACCCTATGTTTACTAACTTGAAAGTATAAACCCAGAGCCTGACCATTGCTTGTCCCCTTTCCTGTTCCTCCCTGGTTCAAGCTACTGTCCTCTCCCTCCTGGATGATGGCAGAGGCCTCCTGTATGATACCCCTGCTTCCCCTCTTGCTCTACCATGTTCTTATTAACACTGAGTGAAATGTAAGTTAGATGATGCCAATTATTTAGCTCAGTGACCTGCAATAGCTCCCCACTTATTTCAGGATAAAAACCAACATCATCGCATCACAGTACTCACCAAGGTCTTCCATGGTCAGACCCTCTCTGCCTGACATTACCTGCTGCTACGCCCTGCCCCTCACTCATTCCTCTGCAGTCACCAGCTCTCCTGGGGTCTCCTCTGCTTGGAAATCTACATAGTTCACTCCCCACCTCCTGCAGGTCTTTTATCAGTGACCTTGACCTTGACCGTCCTATTTGAAACCGCGCCCACTTTTGCCAGCACTTCCCCTCTCCCTTACCCTGTTCCACCTTACCTTTTTTTTTTCCATAGTATTTATCATTTTTTATTTTACTTGCTTAAACCATTTACATTTTTTGGTCTGTCTCCTCCTACTAGAAAAGAAGTTTCAAAAGGGAAAGATCTGTGAATGTTTTGTCCGTTGCTAGATCTCAAGTGCTTAGAACAGTGTCTGGGACTTAATAAATATTTGCTGAGTGAATGTATGCATGCATGAGTGAATGAAAAATTGGATGGATGAGTGGATAGTGTGGCGAAGTGTAGAGAGCAGAGTGTTCAAAGTCACATACCTATGGAGCTTCAGGTTCAGCATTTAAAAAATGGAGCAAATAAAAATCGCAACACATACGGTGGCCTTGAGGATTAAACTCAGGTATTTGAGTTTGCAAACTGGAAGGCACTGTATAAATGTTAGCTTAAAAAGGGGGAAGGGAGAAAGAATTTTTAAAATTGGAAAGAAACCATGAAGTAAGAGTGTCCAGCAGGGGATTATATGGGCAAACTCCCACAATCCCAATGCAAGTACTGGACGGGATAAGACACTAGTAAATATGAAGTGGAAGAAACTCAGGCTAAAAATGCTTCATGCCCCTAAGGAAAGGGAGGGTGAGTCATTCCTCAAGCATTTACAAGGAATCTAGAAAATGGCAAGGCACTGCATTCAGACAGAGTTGCACTGGTATTGATAATCACGTGGTGTTTTATGGGGACAAACCCCAAATGCAAAATAATTGTAATCCAGGGTCTTGAGAGGTTTAGGTACCTGCATTGGGAAAGCAGGGGAGGGAAGGACAATGATTATAAGATAATACTCACCATTTACGAGCCCTCTATATGGCCAACCCTTTACATCTATTATCTCCAACAGGGAACTTGGGAAAGAAGGGCCTTTATCATCCCCACTGTGCAGGAAATTAGCCCAGAGAATTTACATGATGGGTGAAAAGCCACCCAGCTGATTAGAAGCAGAATTGGAACTTGAACGCCATTCTGACTTGATTTCCAGGACTGTCCTCTTTCTGCTGCATGTTACCGTCTCTCACATTCTACTTTGAGATGGAGGTGTTAGGGAAGTTTCCATAAGTGAAGTAGGATTTTATTTTGATCTTGATGGATGGCATTTGGACAGGTGAATTCTTTGGGTTTAACAAATATTTATTGAGCACCTTATAAGTGCTGGGCAGGGTTAATAGGCTCATGCAGTGAACCATCCGATGAATAAGACAATGTCTTTGTCCTCCTGGAGTTTATGTTGTAGTGGGGAAAAGGGCCGGACCTGGACAGTATATATAGAGGAAGATAACAAAGTGTAAACAAATGGATAAAATCATTGCAGGTAGTGACACACTTGTCCTAAATAAATGAAAATCAGGTAATGGGATGGGGGCTAGTTTAGCTTTGGTGGTCAGAGATTGCCTCTCAGAGCTGGTGGCTAGGGCAGCATGGACATCTGAGGGAGGTGTGCCCCGTGCAGGCTACAGAGACACTGAGGGCCAAAGCATCCAGACCTATCTGAGGAAGGCCACAGAGGTTAGCGGTGCAGTTAATGGGAGAAGAATGGTAGGAGGTGAAGTTAGAGAGGTAAGCAGATTCCAGGTCATATGAGCTATGGTGGAGAGATTCAGTTTTACGTTAATTAAATCACTGTGTTTACTCAACTTCCCTCCCTCTGCTCCTCCTTATTCACTTGATCACCTTCTCAGTGCCTTTGCTGGATCCTTCTCTTTCCAGTCTCTAGATATTAGAACACTTGGCGTCTCAGCCTTTGGACCTCCTTTCCTGTGTCCATGTTCTGATGATCTCATCTGTTCTTATCTGCTCTCGAGGCTTTATAGAATCTCTCCCGATGATTCACATTTATATTCCCAGCCTAGACCTCTCCCTGAACTCAGACTCATATACCCAACCTTTTAATAGCCTTCTTAAATGTGTCCCATCAAAGTCGGAATTCTTGGCTTCTCTTTTCAAATGTGCTCCTCTACCAATGTTTCCATTTTTGTCTAATGACATCACTATCGACCCCGTTATTTCTACTCCAAACCCAAAGCATCCATGGTTCTTTTCTTCACACCCCTATATCAGCAAATCCTATAGATTTTACTTAGAAAATACATCTCCAGTTTTATTGTATCTTGACCACTGCTACCTTCGTCCAGGCCACTGTCAGCTTCCATTGGACCACTGCAGTGGCCACCTGGTGGCACCCCTGCTTCCAACTGTGTCATTTTCCATCTTCAGCTCTCATCCACAAAGCAGCCAGAGTGATCTTTCTGAAACTTAACTCGAATCCTGTCACCCTTCTCAGACTTGTCCAGTGGCTTTTCATTACTCCTAATGGAAAATCCAAAACCCTCATCATGGTCCACTAGGACTGACTCTATGCAGGCCCTGCCACCTGTCCCTCCCTCTCCAAGCTGGCCTTCTTGTCATTTTTCAAATACTCTAAGTTCACTCTCAGCACTGGATATTTTGCCATTGCTTTTCGCTTTGCCTGAAACAAATCTAAGTCTTCTTTACCTCATTTAGGTCTCTGGTCCTATTTCTCTTCATTAGAGGAGTTTCCAGCGCCCCCATACAAAAGTGAGCCCCCTTTACCTGTGTCATTTTCTGTCCTCTTACCTTGTTTCATTTTTCTATGAGACTTACCGTGGTCTGGCATTTTATTGCATATGCATTGTTTCATTTATTGATCGACTCTCCTACTAGAATGTGAGCTTAATAGTTTGCCTGTTCTTTTCGCTGCTGTATCTCCTGCATTTAGAAACTACATCGAACATATAGGTGCTCAAAAACTATTGGTTGAGTGAATGAATAGATGGGAATTCATGGAATCACCTCAATTATTTCAGAACCTACCATATGCCAGGTCTTAAGATAAGTGCTAAGAATAGCCTGAACAAGCTAGCTTCTTCCCATTCTCAGGCAGAATGTATCATGGAGCAGGGACAGAAAGAAATAAACAGGTAATTGTAGTACGGGGTAATATATACTTTGATTGAGAAGTGCAAAGTGCTCTCTATTGGTGAGTAAGAAGGAACCAGGTAAAGTAGGGGAATCATTTTTCCAGCAGAAAATAGTACATGAAGGTAGGAAAGCCTGGATGTAAGAGTGGGTTTGTATACTTGATGGAGCTTAATGAAAAATAAAGCTGTGTACTGGCCAGGGCCAGGGGGAGATTAGGAATCAAGAAGAAGCTGGTGAATTAAGTAGGCATGGAAGGCATTCCGCTCAGAATTAAGAGGTCTGGGCTATGTTTAGGTGTTGGCTGGTGTCTGGAATGTTCATAAAAATGTAAGGGGTGGGGAGGGATAAATTAGGAATGTGGGATTAACAGATACACGCTACTATATATAAAATAGATAGACAACAAGGACCTACTATATAGCACAGGGAACTATACTCAATATCTTTTAATAACCTATAATGGAAAAGAATCTGAAAAAGAGTGTATATATATGTGTGTATATATATGTATATGTATGTATATATATATGTATGTATAACTGAATCACTTTGTTGTGCACTTAAATCGTTGTAAATGAGCTATATTTCAATAAAAAATGAAAAAAATTTAAAAGAAAAGAAAGATGTAAGGAAATGATATTAGTTAGGAATGGGTCCACAGAGCAGTTCAGTTTGACCGGAGTAAAGGATAGGGTAATAGAAGGAGCCGAGACTTTCAGGTTTAACTCTGGTCATGAGGACTCTTGAATAGGAATTCAGAGTTTCCTATTTATTTTGTAGACAGTGAGGGCTCATTGATGGCTTCCCAACAAGGTGGAGGCGGCATCATGAGCCAGTCCACACTTTGAGAAGAGAATTCTGGCTGTGATCTTGAGCAAGAATCACAGAGTTGTCGAGGTGGAAGCAGGGGAGTCAGGTGGGCGGCGTTTGCACCTCCATGTGTTTTGGCTAAGAGCCTCATTTTATTTAATCCCATAAGAGTCCTTTCCTGCAGATCTCTGGACTTAGTAGATGTGCTACTGATTGGAAAAGGGAAAAATGAGACCACTAAGGTGTTGAAAATTAATTCCAAAATTCCTCACTTCTGAGGTTTAAATTGCCACCTCTGCCTACGCGTGGAACAGGGTGCAGTAAGAAATAGAAACAGGAAGTCACAGAAGACTTGGGCAATTTGGAAACAGAGTCCTAAGGTAACGTGCCAGACTCCAGGGGCTAAGTGTCGGCAGTGAAACAATCTGATTGCCGAGGGTACTTCAGAAACATGAGTTTCTTAATGCCGGAAAGGAGAGAAAATATATTCACCAACTTGTACTGCCTTGACTTACTTAAGAATTATTTATTTGGGCACTTTATAGTTCCAGTAGAATATAGAATATGGTCCCCGCCCCCATGTAGGTTACTGTCGAGAGGAGGGAATGACAATAAATCATCCCACGTGTCCACGATTGCCACTTGAGTTCAGCGGTCTGGGGGACCAGAGCTGGCTGGGAGATGGGGAAAGTTTCCTGTAGAAGTGACCTTCAGCTGAGACCTAGTAGGTGGGGAAAGAGTTTACTAGGAGGGAATGATGGGAAGATTGTCCAGAGAAGGGGAAACATCAGAGCCCTTCAGTTCTGAGGTTCTCAATTTTGCTCTATAGAGGGGTCCCCCGGGGGTTTGTTAGAAAGGCAGAGGCCGAGGCTCTTTGCTAAGTTTGAGTGAGCTGTTGTTTCTGTATTTTAACATGGATTCCCACCAAATTCTGGTGCAGGTGGCTTATGGATCCCGTTTCACAAAGCACAGATAGAATCTGAGTCTGAGTTTTCAAACTGGACTCTGAGCTTAGCCTGAAGGGGGGGTGGTGGTGAAGGGAGAGATAGGATTCTGCAGTCATCCCCATTCCTGGAGAAGCTCTACTTATATCAAATTTACCTATTTTGCAAAACATTTATTGGAAAATTATTATTTGTGTTTTCCCCAGAAAAATGCAAGTTCTTTGTATTGTTCACTTCTGGAGCCCTAGCACCTAAAATAGAGACAGAATCATGGTAAATCCTCTAAAACGAACAAACAAAAACTTATTTGAAAGAATGAATTTGTGAATCAAATGTTTCATGTCTAAACAAAAGTCTGAAAGCCAGTCGTCCAACCCAACTGTCCATTTTACAGATGGGAAAAGTGAAATCCAAAAAGGAATCATGGCTTGTCTAAGGTAGCCCAGCCTCTTATGGTAGAGTAGATGGTAGGTTTATGATGCCTTTGCTCGAAGGCCAATGCTCATTCTTCTAGACCCAATGTTAGCCTTTGAGGAGGCCAAAATGTTGGCAGTCCCTCACTGAAAATGAGGGAGAAATAAGAAATAAGAAATACAAGCTAGTTTAAGAATAGTTCATATAAAGTCGTAACAAGCGATTAGCTTGCTAGACAGAATATTGGGTTGCAAGTAATCATAAGTCACATCTGGTGTGCACATAGTGTGATAGAGTTAAACCTGGGTGGGTTTTTGAATTTGAGCTTCCTCATCTGTAAAATGGGGATGATTATAGCCACCTCCCAGGGTGCTTGTGCTTTAATGCAAAGCACCTGGTCCATATTCGGTGCCCAGTATATTTATGCTTAGGCATATGGATCTGAAAAATCAAGCCTGTCCAGTGTTAGAAAAGAGATATTGTTTGTGGCTGAGTCTATGGATTTAGGTGGATAAGCATCTGTGTAGGAGAGAGAGGGAGCTCGGCTCTTCTGGAAAGTAAAGTGAACTTGCAGGAGAATGGTTGATTGGCAGTGACTTTCGTAGCCTATGGCCATTAAACTTCCTTTATGCCCAAGAAAAATAACACTGGCTAGTCGTTTATGGACACACAAAAAAGAGGAACTGAAGGATCATGTGATGGAGAGGAACCGTATTGAGGTGCTTTAGGAGAAAAAATAAAATTAAAATTCAGAGTCTGGGGGTAGCCATGGGATAGAGCACGGGGCTGAGGTCTCTCAGTGTGTTTTGGAGTATCATCCAGCTAACTCAGAGGTAAATAAATAAATAAATAAATAAATAAATAAATAAATAGGTAATCTCTTCCATAACTTTCGTTCATCTTGGTGTCTGTGTGACACCAGTATAGCTGTCAGTGATTGCAAGGAAACATTTTCAGTTCACCTGGGCACTCAGAAGACAGCCCCTCATGTTCTTTCCTGAAACACGTAGGGTGTCCGAGTGGGTAAAGACGGCAACAGCAACACTCTGCAATGACCGTGCGGGTTCTGAATCCCTTCTATAAGCATCTCTGTCAATCAGTTACTCAGGCTCTGCTTTGGTATCTTTAGACAAGGGCTCCCTTCTTCCCTGTTCTATCCTAATTCATTCTGACAATCAGAAAAAGCTTGCTGTATTGAGTGGGACTTTATCTTGCTGTCAGTTCTTTCTGGTCATTGCAGTTCTAGCCATTGGAGCCAGGTTTTCATGGCGTTACAACTCATCACATTCCACCAACTAGGAAAATTGGCGGTATCTTCCTTCTTTGTTCAGTGCTTGGGCGATCAGATACCTCTGAGGATGCCTTAGACCCCCCCAGAAGGTATTTTTTTCATCATTGTGTATATTAAGTCAATTACCTTGTTGAATCATCAAATCATAAATTCCACTTGAAGCGTGTTTATTTTCTTAACTCAGGTGTGATCCCGGCATTTTTAAGAAAATCAGTTCCTTCTCATTTGTATGTAAATAATGACTTTGTTGCTTTAAAGGAGATTCAAGCAGGCTGTGTGGGAAACATCCTCATTTTCTAATTTTCTTTTGCCCAATGTTTTAAAAATATTTTTTAGGGCAAAGGAATTTTTAAAAACACACAGAATTTAATGATCTATCTATCTCTATTGAGTAGCTCAATCTATAAATCTTTGATCTGGCATTTTTTATTATTTCCTTAAAATACATTATTTGACTTGCCAGCTCAATGGGTTAAATCAGGATCAGCCAACTTTTTCTGCATAGGGCCAGATAGTACATATTTTATACGTCATGGGCCCTATGGTCTCTGTTGCAACTATTGAACCCTGAGATTGTAGTGCAGAAGCAGCCATAGATAATGCGTAAACAAATGAGTGAGACTGTGTTCCAATTAAAATTTATTTCCACAACAGTCAGAGGGACAAAATTGGTCTGTGGGCCATAGTTTGTTGACCTCTGGGTTAAATCATTCTTAAGAACTTTGATACATTTAAGTAAAGGATGGCTTTAGACCCCCAATTCCTGGTATAAGACCAGAAATTCAGTGAATGTGTGTTGATTGGATTGAAGAAAAAGGTATCTGTTAATGAGTTTAAAGCAGGGACAGGAAAGCTTTCTCTATAGGGAAACAAAAGAAGGACCTAGCTGGGAATGTGGATTTGGGGGCAGCTCTCAGATGACAGCATACTTGCTAATCCTAAAATATTTTAACGAGAAAAAAATTGGCAGTTAAATGCAATATTACTTTCTGGGGGAGAAGTTTGCTCGTTTTCTCCTTGAAAGATGTGCTGTGGCAGAGGGAAATGAGCAGAGGTCTGCATGTGCAAGACTTGGATTTTAAACCAGCTACTGATGGCTGTGTGTCCCTGGGAAAATGGCCTCCCCTCTCAGAGTTTCCATATTTCCATCTAAAGATCAAAGGCACTAATACCAAGATGTTCTCTGTGGTCCCTTAGAGCTCTCAAATTTTGTGATCTGAAAAAGAAAATTCATCTAACTGCAGTGTTTAATGGGATTTATGATAATTGGAAAATAATTGCTGCTCCAAACTTTTATTAATCTATATTTAGTTATGACTCATGCTTTCACAATAGATGTTTTGGAAATAAGCAGAGAGACAAATTGAGTAAACAGAATTTTAAGTATTTTATTTATATGCAGTTTGTGTAATCCCTAGAGCCCATGGGCATATTAAGATCATTTAAAATATCCATTAAAAGTTATGTGTTATGAGACAAACTCCCCTTTTAGAATGCCTTGCCAAAGGATAAATAACTCACATTTATTGAGTAGCTACTACTGCCAGATTAATCGCATTCATTATGCTTAATCCTTCCAGTAACCCTGCAAGGTAAGTGCTGGGATTCCTATTGTACTGATAAAGAAAGCTCAGAGAGGCTGAGCGATCTGCAAAGGATCACTCAGCTAATGAGTGGCTTTATGCTGGGATTCAAAGCCAGGCCCTTCTGGCTGTAAACTCTGAGCTCCTCCCACACTGCCACAGTGGCAGGAAAGGACCTGTTTTGTGCCGCTTTTTCAGGTGCTCAGTGGATCATTTGCTTTTTCTCGATATGCCATATTTCGTTCTTCTGCAGAGCATGGCGGGTACTCCCGAGAAGGCAGTTTGGGACAGTTAACTCCTCTCCTCCACTGGCCTGGCGACGCCAAGAGTGGGCAGAGGATGAGGGGGCAGGAAGAAGCAGGGAAGAGCCCAGGCAGAGAATCATGGAAGCTGAGTTTCTGTCCAAGCTCTGACATGGATTTGTCATGTGGTCTTCACTGCCCTGGACCTCAGTTTTCCCCACTTGTGATGGGGATGGAAATGCCCCCCACTTCCAGGTTATCGAGAGGATAGTGTATATGATGACAGAGCTTTGTAAAGGACCAAGTGCAGTACAGACCCCACAGTGTTGAGATAATGGGATGGGACAGCGGATCAGGATAGAGGACACTGAACCTGAGATCAGGAACCCAGATTTTAGTCCCTCTTTGCCATCAAAGGTTCTGAGGCCTTGGGCAAGTCCATTTCTCTCTCTGAGTCTCAGTTTCCTCATTTGTGAAATGACAGCAACGTCCTTGGGTGGTTGTTCCAAAACCCCTTTATCCTCATTCTGATGTTTTGGATTCTGTATGGCAGCGAGGTAGCTCAGGTGACTGAGGGTATCTAAGGAAACTGTCTGCGCCGAGTAAAATAAAGCAAGAACATTCTAAGCTGCTTTCCCCATGATGAATTCCCGTAACCCCCATGGTGGTCCCTGTCCTCAGTAACAGTACTCCACAAAGAATCCCACTTGCTTTTCTGGAGATGGTCCATTTCTATCAAACCTGGGCCATTCAAGTGTGCTTGTTGTGTTTCTATTTTTCCCTTTCAAGTTTCCACTCAACGAGAAGCACGTAGCCCAATTCCAGGATGCTTACCCTGGATTAGTTGCCCCCATTTCTCTGAACTTTATTCCCATAGGAGCCTTTAGAACTGCTACTAGGGTTAGTAGAAAAATAAAAAGGCCATTACTTAAATGAACACACTTTGGAAAATAGAAAGACATATACAAATTGTAAGCAAAGATTATTTTCTCTATAGTTAAGTCAGTGTATTTACTTGTAATTAAAACACTATTCATAATCACATTTTCAGAGACAGCTCTTTTTGGTTCTTTGTTCGTTTATTTGTTTTCTGCTTTTCCTCTCCTTACCCTTCTGGAGCTAAATTACCCTGGAGAACCACTTGGATGCTGGGATTCCTCAGCTGCTTTCTCACTTACGTTCTGAGGCATGGAGACAGGCAGGGGATTTGTTGAGGACACCATACTTGTTAAGATGCATCATTTCCACTTCACATGTGCCCTTGGGTTCACCTTTCCCTGTGCTGGCTGGGGAACATGTGGGGAGAGGCTGGGAACAGCAGACAAGAGAAGTGCGCTCTCTCTCTCTCTCTCTCTCTCTCTCTCTCTCTCTCTCTCTCTCTCTCTCGGCTCAATGACTTCACCTCCTCAGTCCCCTCCTCTATGATTTCCCTTGTTCATCTCTGGGGATAATTTTCTGCTAACAGTAATGGAAGTGTCCCAGATCCTCCTCAGCCCCCAGCCCCAGACATTCAGAGGCTTATTTTTATTTCACTTCCAAATAAATGCAACCAACGGAATAAGCCACCCAGGAATAAACAAATGCAAACATCCTGTAACCTTAATCAGTTATGCTTTCGGCAAACATTTATTGAGGATACAATGTCTATAAAATATTCTAAAATGTATCCTTGGATTAAGTCAGATCACTATAGTGCTTCCTGTTTAAACAGTAATGTTTGTCTCTCATGGAGTTGCATTACCAAGTGGTGCTTCATCACATGCATTAGGCTACATTGAGCCAATCAAACATTGTCAGTGAGGACATTCCCCACCGGCATCAACTACATCCATCGCTTTATGAGAAACCATAGGAGATGTTTGTACCTTATCGCAGCATCCAGGAACTCTGTATCTCCAACAACTTTGAACAACAGCTGCTCTGTTTTCTTCTTGATTGTGTGGCTCTTTGGTCTGTGATTCCCTTTTTCCTTTGGCTGCAAGGAAGCTCAGAGACATTTGTTATCCACTTCTATCACGTGTTCAGGACTTTATAGGATTGCTTTTGCATGCTAATTTTAACTCCAAATTCATTTTGTTTTCTTCCCTTTATTTTTCCATTGTTCTATTTTTTGAAGTCTATACAATAGGTGTGTTTTTGAAAACCACCTCCAGTTGGTTCTGCTATGCAGTCAGATTCAATTTTTTAAAAAGCTGCAAAACATGTTTCATAAAGAAGAGTAAAGCAACCCTTCATTCCTTAGAGGTAATTAGTAACTTTGCTTATCTAGAAAACAATGGAGGAAACTCACATTTATCCAGCACTTACTAAGGACCCAACACTACTGGAGATGTTCTCCTCATAACCCTGAGAAGTAGAAATTGTGATCCCCCATTTTACACATGATGAAACAAAAGCAAACATTTTAAGGAATAATAATATCGTTATAACTGTGCCCTATGCAAATAATAATAATATTATTAAATATCATAATAATAATATTAAATAATATATATTATTAATATTAATATATAGATGTAATAATGATATTAAATATGTTAAATATAGATATAATAATAATAAATATCAACAACAACTTACAATTATCCATACCCTGTTGCAGTTTACAAAGAGGTTTTCTAGCCATTATTTCATTTAACTCTCTGAACAATCTGGGAGATGCATGTTTTTAGTCTTCATCACATATATGAGGAGACAGAGTAGGAGGAAGTTTATAAACTGTCAGTCCATTTCTTAAATGCAGTCAGTACTTTTATCATACTTCACGGGAATCAGGAATCAAATCCCTCCACGAAAGTTCTACCTACTGATAGCTTTAAAAAGAGCAGGATTGTTTCCTCTTGTCTTCTACCCACCATCCATCATCCACTATTCCCCACCTTCCCATTGGAGCCCCTCCGATGACCATGACAACAATGGTAATATTGATAATAAATTTAACACTACCTTTATTCAGGGTTTTTATGTTCTAGATACTGTGCTCCATGATTTAATATAAACCTAAACCCATCCCTCTAAGGTAGATATGCTTCCCCTAGATTACATCTACATTTTTTTGGAGTATAAGCAAACTCATCATGATTTCACAGCTAATTGATGGCAGGGTCAGGTTTTAACCCAAGATTTCTATCTCCGAGGCCCTGGCTGAGAGATACGAAGCTGAAGATCATCTAATACTATCAGCTTATTTCCCGGGAGAGTAAAACACACACCTTCACAAGGGCACAGAGCCGGTTCTCCTGCCTGTCTCACAATCTTTTCTTCTTCAGTGCAACCTCATTCTCAGTGTGTCATTGAGTGTGTGTGTGTGTGTGTGTGTGTGTGTGTGTGTGTGTGTGTGTGTCTAGGAAACAGAAGGTTAGCAAAGGGGACAAGGGAGTATTACTATAAAAGCAGTGCTCTGAAATGAGAGCCTTGGGCTTGTGGTTTTCTCTGTACCCTCATCCTAAATCCTGTGACCCTGGATCCAGTTTCCATCCATCCTCTGTCTCTGTCTCACCAGCCCTCCCACCCTCCGCTCCCCTAGTGGGATGAGCCTTGCTGCAGCCACCCCATGCCTTCCATCCAGGATCCTTTTTTCATCTCAGTCTAATTGGTTTGACCGCCCTGCTGGGATGCTTAATTGGGCATAAACATATCCTAGGCCATTGTGAGTTCTGCCTTCTCCTCCAAGGGGAATTTGCTTGTTCTGTGAGCTCAGAAGGAAAGATATGTTTTATGTTGTGCTCAATTCACTGAGAACTTACATAAAATTGTTCCTGGGTCAGCAGAGCAGTTAGACGACATGAAAAGCAGGCTTTTTCTCTCTTTTATTTTCTTTTACTATTTTTTTAAGGTGGCATGTTGCAGTGGAAAGGGCACTGCACTAGGAGTCACAAGCCCTAGGCTCTGATTTCAGCCCTGTCAATCATTTTGCTGTGCGATCTTGGGAAAATAAGTTAATGTCTTTGAAATTCAGTTTTGCCATCTATGAACTGAGTGGGTTGGATTGGATGACTTCTATGAAAGGAGTCATAGTGATGCTTTTATTTTTTTTTTATTTTTTATTTTTTTTGTGGTATGCGGGTCTCCCTCTGCTGTGGCCTCTCCCGTTGCGGAGCACAGGCTCCGGACGCGCAGGCTTAGCGGCCATGGCTCACGGGCCCAGCCGCTCCGCGGCATGTGGGATCCTCCCAGACCGGGGCGCGAACCCGGTTCCCCTGCATTGGCAGGCGGACGTGCAACCGCTGCGCCACCAGGGAAGCCCCATAGTGATGCTTTTAGAACAGGAGTCATACTCACCATGGGCCAAATCAGGCCTGAAACCTGCTTTTATAAATAAAGTTTTATTGGAACACAGCCAGACTCATTCATTTATTGTCTGTGGCTACTCACACTACAAGGACAGAGTTGAGTAGCTGTAACAGGTACCTTATGGCTGCAAAGCCTAAAATATTATCTGTCCCTTTACAGAAAAAGATTGCCTACTCCTCTTTTAGAACATAAATCAGATGGTGTCATTACTCAAAACCTTCTTTTGACTTTCCATATTACTTAGAATTTAAAAATAAAAAGTCTTTACCAAATCTAGAATGGCCTTTAGAGATTGGTGCCAGCTCCATCCCATGTTTTGATGTTATTTTTTTTCTTTTTCCCCTTCCTTTCATAACATCTCTTCTACTCATCTACTCATCTCATCCTGCCTCCTTGATCTTCCCCAAACCTGGCAAACATATTCTTACCTCAGGACATTTGCACCTGCTGTTCCTTCTTCCTAGATTACTCTTCCACCAGGTGGCTGCATGGTCTCTTCCTTATTTCCTTCAAGTCTCCTTAAATGTCATCAAATTAGGAAGGCGTTTTCTGACCACCTATATAGAACTACACCCTCACCCCACCCCAGCCTACCTCCTTCCTCTGCTTTATTTCTCTTCATAGCACTTCTCTCCTTCTGACGTGTTACACATTTGTCCTTTTATTATCTGTCCACTCTCACGAGAATGTAAGCCCCTTGATAGCAAGACTTTTATCTAGTTTGTTTATTGCTGTATACTCAGATCTGGAAAAATAATAAGCATTCAAATTTTGAAAGCATAAATGAACTGTTTTAGTTCTAATGTTGTTTAAATCTACTTCTGAATAGATCTAGGTACTGTGAAGACTTTTTACTGAAGTGTATTTTGGTAAAGAGAATAAAATTGTAGAATCTTGTGGCTATTACAGTATTAACTCCAACATTCTCATGATCGTCACAGAGTCACATAGACTCTTTTTTTTTTTTTTTTTTTTTTTTTTGGGTTAGCGGGCCTCCCTTCTGGACTGTTGGCCATTGAGAACAGAGTTTATAGATAGAAATCTAATAACACAGTTCAACACACAAGACCCTTCATCGTGTGGTCCCTGACAATCTCTCTGTCTTTAACCTCTTATCATTTGTATATCACATGCACTTAATACACATGAATACTGCACACACACACATCCCTCTCTCTCCAACTGTCTTATTCTCTCTTGTTTTTCTCCATGTTTGCACGTGGAGCTTATTCCTCCTGAAATATCCTTCCCTTATCTTTGTCTGGCCAAATGCTATGCTTTCGTCAAGATTCAACTTGTACAGAAGAATTTTTTGACATCCCCGCTCCCACCCCAGCTGCTCCTCCAGACTAGGTCAGGGATCCTCCTGTCTGATTCCTCTGTGACTAAGATGACTGTTGCAAATAGCACATCATTCAGTAAGATGGAAATTCCTTAGGATCGGGAGCTGTCTGTGGTGCTGAACAGGCAGTGCCTGGCAGAGTCAGCACTTCATAATAACATCCCTCGGTTATTGAGCTTTTCCCAAGTGCCCAGCACTGTGCTCAATGGGTCACATGCATCCCCTTACTTAGGCCTTGCCTCCATCCTGTGAGGCAGGAACCGGGAACCCAGCACTGCCTTCCTCCTTAGTTTTTTCAAGGAAGCAACACAGATGGCAGGCCCTGGGTGTATAGCTAGTGAACATCAGAAAGAATGTGGAGGCTGTTTAAAAACACAGAAAAAGGAAAGAAAGAAAAAGGAATTAAGTCATAGGCTTATAATTTGATGGTGGGGGTGGTATTGTTCCTTTGTGTCAGTACTGGTTTTACTCTGGTTTTTATAGTCTACTTTTCAATATCTACATTAAAAGTGTGATTTAAGAGTCAGGATACAAGTTTTCTACTCCCAGTTCTACCACTAATGAGCTGTATGACTTTTGACATGTTGCTTAACCTCTCTGAGTGTAATGCATGTCAGTTTTGAGGACTGTAGACATATTCATATGAAAAAAATAGTAACCCAAGGTTGTAAGCTATAAATAAATGTTATATATTTCTATATCTATATATCTATCTCTCTCTATATATCCCTGTATATAACATAATATAATTTATAACATAATAGTATAGAACTATATGTCTATTATTATACTGAAATATGTGTATGTTTCTATGCATATATACATATATATTTGTTTCATAACTACACGTACATAGCTTTATAAATTTCAGGGATAAGCTGATGAGGAAACACTCTTTCCTCAGAAGTATCTAATGATTCTCATTGCCTTTTATTGGTCATCTAATGCTGAGTAACAAATTACCCCAGAAGTTAGTAGCTTAATATAACACTATGTATTATCTCAAAGTTTCTGTGGGTAGGGAATCTGGCTGTGGCTCAATGGGGTGACCTTGCTCTTGCATGCTATTGTCATTTGAAGGTTCCACTGGGAAGAGTCTGCTTCCCAGCTCATGCACATAGTTACTGTTAGAACTCAGTCCCTTGTGTGGTCTCAGTTCCTCAGAAGCTATTGGCCAGAGGCTTCCCTCAGCTCCTCCCGGTATAGATCTCTCAACAGCGCATCTCACAACATGGCAGCAAGAGCAAGACAAAGACAGAGAGAGACAGAGGGGATGGGCAAAACGGAAGTTGCCATATTTGGGGGTTATGGTTTTTTTATTTTTTTTTAATTGAAGTATAGTCGATTTACAATGTTGTGTTAATTTCTGCTGTACAGCAAAGTGACTCAGTTATAGTTATAGATATTCTTTTTCATATTCTTCTCCATTATGGTTTATCACAGGATATTGAATATATCAAGAGTTCCCTGTGCTATACAGTAGGACCTTGCTGTTTATCGATCCTATACATACTAGTTTACATCTGCTCATCCCAAACTCCCAGTCCATCCCTCCCCGACACCCCCTTCTTGGCAACCACAAGTCTGTTCTCTATGTCTGTGAGTCTGCTTCTGTTTCATAGATATATTCTTTTGTGCCGTATTTTAGATTCCATATATAAGTGATATCATCTGGTATTTGTCTTTCTCTTTCTGACTTACTTCGCTTAATATGATAATCTCTAGGTTCATCCATTTTGCTGCAAATGGCATTCTTTCATTCTTTTTTATGGCTGAGTAAGACGTAAACTAATCACAAAACTATTTTGTAACCTAATCACAAAACTAACGTGCTCTCAGCTCCAAATTCTGTCCATTAGAAGCAAATCACTGGGTCCTGTCCAGCCCATACTAAAGGGGAGGAGATTACACAGGGTGTGAACATCAGGGAGTAGTAATCTTGGGGAATTGTGTCACCAGCTGCCTCACCTATAAGATTCCCCTCAGCTGGCTCTCGCATGCCCCACTGTCTCCTCATGTCTGGCCACCCCACTGGCTCCATTTTGTCCCCTTTCACACCCTCTTCATACACTTTCCCTCCTGTTCCGCTCTTCCCATGATGTGTTATGTATCCCCCTCTCACTCACTGCTCCTGCCCTTTCATCCATGTGGATTGTTGGGTTTTGTTTAAGTGTTAAACAACATTTCTGTTTATTTAAATCACACGTGAACTTCAAAACTGTAGTTAAGGTATGACCTCACTGAAGCTTCCCCTAGAGACCTCAGAAGTCTGTGTTCCTTCTTCTGCATCCTTTGGTTTACAATAAGCTGGACATGTCTTTCCTTTCCTGCCAGACTATGAGCTTCTGAGACTGGGATGTGTCCACTCCCCCTCCTGTACACGTGATATTCTGCATTTAGTAGGTGCCCTGCAAGGTTCACTGAGTGCAGTTGATTGACTTAATACATATCTACGATGTGCAGAGTACTGAGATTTTATTTAGAATTCAAACTATGTTATGAATTATGGACAGAGATTTCTTAAGCAGCCACAGACTATAAGCTCTGAGGCTTGGAAACGCATTCCAATTTGAAAGCTTTTTCTTCAGACACAGTTTTCTCTGCATCAGGGGTCAGACTCCACCACTGAATTACTGAGACATATTCCAGCTCGATTCCCACCCTGTTCTGCTTCTTCTTGCTCTGTGCCCCTTCCTTTATTCATCTCTCTCATCTGTGGCAGGAGTGAGAGACCTTTTCATTTAACTCTCGTTCCCATCATTTATCTGGGCTGACCTTACAGTCCTCTTGGCTAGTTGTTTTTCTCAAGGGACCTGGAGCTTGTAAGTCAGACAGGTTGGAGGACTGGTTGTTTCAGGGGGAGCTCCATCTTTGGTAGGAGCAGAGGTCATTATTAAAGCAAAAGCAACCTGAACCAAGGCCCTTTAAATGTCTACTTGTATTTGGTTTGCATTCTCCTCATTCATTACACGTGAACCTTTAATGATTTATATATCTGTGGATGTGTGAGGAAATAAGTTATAAAACTCTCACATTGGATTAGCGCCTGGCATTTTCCAATGGTGTTTTCACACCCTATGTTTCATGTAATCCGGGCACCAGCAATAGGAAATAGATAATATTAATTGGATTTTATAAATAAGGAAATGTAGATCCAGAGAAGTGACATCCTCTGCCCAAGATCACACCACATAGTTTACAAGAGGCAGAGCGAGACCCTGAGCTTAGACTCCCAAGTTCAATGTTTCTCTGTCATTAGTGAAGGGAAGAGTGGAAATTCCCTTACATGGTCAGAACAAAGCTTAACTTCTTCCAAACAGTATTTGCTCAGTGAATGCATGTGAAAATTTCGAATGAAACTGAGCTCTGGACTAATTATTGGGTTGTGGAATTGTCTTAGAACAGGTTTCGAGCTGCATCGTGCCTTAACGTCTTGTCCGTTGGTACACAGCCTTCCTTCCTTTTATTCTTTTGCTTATTTATTCATCCAGCTAGCATACTTGTGACTCGCACCATGTAACATGTACCATGTACCTAAGAAGATCCCATCTCTCTGGTTTCATTCACAGTCTAGTGAGGGAGATGAATAAGAAACTAGATGACAATGATTTTTGTATCTCTGATGATCTGTAAGCATCGTGAGAACATGACTGCATCCCTCTGGTTCACTGCAGTATCCCAGTGATGAGAATAGTACCCAATAGTTAGATCTAGACTGAGGGCTCCAAGTCTAAGTATCAGTTCACAAATATTAAAAATAGTTGTGGGCACTCTCTCACCTAAGGATAGACGCCTGAATGGGATGGTTGGGTGGACTTTGGCTTAGGGGTAGAGGTGGTAAGTGGAAAGTCTCACTCATCTCTCCTGCCCAGGGAGTTTGCCCGTTGGAAGGTGAGGAACACAGCCATTGAGAGGAGAGACCTGGTCCGTCATCCAGTGCCCCTCATGCCGGAGTTCCAAAGGAGCATCCGCCTGCTTGGCAGGAGACCCACCACTCAGCAGTTCATCGATACCATCATCAAAAAGTACGGCACCCACCTCCTCATCTCCGCTACCTTGGGAGGTAGGTCAACAACCACTGGGCCATAGCCTTGTC